>NC_088227.1:3363608-3663608 GCF_036934945.1 Oncorhynchus masou masou
TCATGAATACAAATATTTTCTAGTAATATTTATGTCCGTTGCGTTATGCTAATTAGTGTCAGTTGATGATTACGCTCCCGGATCCGAGATGGGCAGTTAAGCAATGGTCCCTTTAAGGATTTTGGTGAGATGTTATCCACTTACATTCTGAGAATGGCAGGGTAGCCTAGTGGTTAGAGCGTTGGACTAGTAACCAGAAGGTTGCGAGTTCAAACCCCCGAGCAGACAAGGTAAAAAACTGTCGTTCTGCCCCTGAACAGGCAGTTAACCACTGTTCCCAGGCCGTCATTGAAAATAAGAATTTGTTCTTAACTGACTTGCCTAGTTAAATAAAGATAAAATAAAAAATAAATAAAAAAATTCAAACAGGTCCTGGTTTGGTCACAGTATAACATTATAATAAGTTGTCTTGATTTCCATTAGGAAACATTACAAAAAGGTTCCTATTTGGTGATGGTATCTATGGAACATTCAATAACCACAAGGGGACATTTCATGATGGTCACGTGATGTTCCTAAGAGAACGTTCTCTGGGGGACCTTTGTATAGTTCCCTGTACATTACCAGTACAGGGAACTAGAGGACCATGTCATGAACTTTTTAGGACATCCTCATTTCTATAATTTTACAAGTCATCTACAAGACCATAACACAACATCCCGATCACAAACTGGGTGCTAATCAAAACCTCCATGACACAACGTTCTGATGACTTTAGGTGGCCATTTCGTTACGTTCCGGGGACATCCTAACCACTCTGAGTTTTTTTGCAGGATGCCCTCCTCTTTCATAACCATCCTTGAGGCCCTCTCACCATAAATCTCCCTTTTTTTGTGATGAATGCTATAGTCTCCTCTGAGTCTGCTTTTTGTTAACCACACTCCTCTCTACCAGTGAGTAATGAGGCATATCTCAAAGGCATGTTTCAGGCCCTGATATGAACTTGATACAGGTGGAGACACTTCAGTTCAATTCAGGGTCTTAACTGTATATCAGTAGACTGCGATGTCAGTGGTTTCCCTCTTAGACATGGCGGTAAAGACTAGCTAGTGATTAAAGACAATGTCAATGTGCAGAAAAGTTCTAAAACTCACAGCTCAAGAAGGAATTTAAAACATGTCTCACCTGTCAGAAAATGAAGTGCACATTTTCCTAATCCATTTGTATTCTTCCTGGGCCAGTTGTTGCATTCAGAATATATCTGGTGTACAATGCCTAATCAAGTAGTGTTTTTTTTGGGCACCATCGGTCAGACATCTTTGATCCAGTCGGTTTTGACAGAACAAACAAGAGGTTTCAGTAATTTGACACGCTGCAGCTCTTTTCCTCTTAGTCATTTAAACAGTCTATTACATAGCAAAAATAGCCAGGGTGCAAGCTGTGTCTGGAGAGATGAGATGAAGAACTTACCTGTGAAAGGTTATGTTATGTTTTGTCCTTTACTCCCTAAAGACTTGATATGAGTTACCTAATTTGTTTCTTTCCACTAATATCTTCCCTGATTCAAGGTTGAGGTCTCTAAGGCTACAAAGACCCGAAAATCCAAGATCTGACCCGGGACCTGAGCGGGTCCTAAATTCGGAATTTTGTCTCTAATCTGGGTTGAGTCTGATGTAATTGCCACGGGCCTCGGCCAAGGTGTGTAATTAATATATATTTAACAACTGGACACGATTTGACCCTTCCTCTGTTAATTTAATGTGTGAGGTGATGAGTGTCAGCTTTTTATCTGTGTCAGCCAATTTCAACTCAATGAAATGTATAGCTTATGTCCAGCTGAAAATGGTTCTGGCCACTCATCTCATTTGAGAGAGAGAGCGAGTGAAAGGAGCCTTGGCCTAGGCCCTAGGCTACTGTTGATTGTGAAGATGGAGGCCTTTTTTTCAAAGAACAATCTTAAATACTGTGTTGACCAAGTAAAGTATCACACCTTGAACTAGAGGTCTTCGCAGGTCCATAAAGTTGGACCTGTTCTGAAATTGAAAATAAGAATTTGTTCTTAACTGACTTGCCTAGTAAAATAAATAAAAAAATGCTCAGAGCTTAAACTCATCATTTGAACCATCAAATCTCTCTCTCGCTCTCTCACTTTATTGATTGTTGTGTGACATTACAGATGCTCATCATTTTTGTTCGATACTCTCCCCATGTTTTGACAGACATCTTGCTTGTCTGGATGACCTGTTCTACACCTCTTCTGACCAATTAGTCTGTATATAAAGTACACACAGATTGTTGGTTGTGTGAAAAGTACAGATGCTCAATCTGTACTTGCATGTTACTTGCATCTATTATTTGCATGTTCACTATGAACTATGGAACCTTAAGATACAATATGTACCTACTGTAATGACATCTGCCTGTATGGACGGTTTTATTATTGCTGCTAATAAATGGGCAAAAGATCCAACCAAGAATTTGTTTGGAAAGCAGTTTGTTGTGCATGCATTTATGACCTTGCAGTCTCACATATGCTAGAGTAGCTATCAGGAAGGTTCACCAACACACACACACACACACACACACACACACACACACACACACACACACACACACACACACACACACACACACACACACACACACACACACACACACACACACACACACACACACTGTGTCGTCTAAGGGAGGGGTAAAGGTTTGGTGAGGCGTGTATATAAGGTGTAAGGTGTGGAAGGATATGTGAATGGACATTTTCCATTTGAAAGTCTATGGCCATTAGAATGCATTGATTTGTATGTACTGCTATGGTTTAAAAAGTAGAAATAGTATCAACAAGATTTTCTCAGGTGATCTACTCTAAAGCAGTCTTTAATGTTAGTTAGGTGTCTGTAGCTTAAAGGTTTTAGAGCAGGGGTGGTCAGAAGATAAATAGTATGAGTATGTTGTGTCTGTAAAAGCACACTAAAACCCTAAAAGTATTACCTCTGGTTAGTTCAGTATCATATATGTATGATTCATTTCATTAGTAGGTGAAAATATATAACTTAAGTGGAAAAATACTAAATGTCAATAGTTGTCAACAATGTATTGCAAACACCATAAAATATGAGCAAATTGCTAATTTGCATATGTATATACTCTAAAATACAATTATATTTAATTTTAATTTTCTGAAATTATTGTTTATAACCCCTGAAAATGTAATGTTGATAGGACATTCCTATCATGAGATATTTGAGTTTATGATTGTTGATATAAGTCCACCATTTTGGTGCCATTTAAAAAAATTGTTTTGCCATAGAGCTTGCCGGTTTGTAGTTCTAAAATCCGTAAATGAAACTTCTGGTTTGTTCAGACATAACTATTTGGGAAAGAATGGGTTTTGGGATGAATGCAGAAAATAAGTTCTGAGGTTGTCACGGGTGGGCAGGAGGAATGTGACTAGGGTGGGCATTCTATGTTCATTTTCTATGTTTTGTATTTCTTTGTTGTTTGGCCGTGTGGTTCTCAATCAGAGGCAGCTGTCTATCGTAGTCTCTGATTGAGAACCATACTTATTTTGCTTTTTCCCCACTGGGTTTTTGTGGGTAGTTGTTTTCTGTTTTTGTGTCTGTACCAGACAGAATTGTTTCAGTTATTCCCTTTGTTATTTTTGTATTGAGTGTCAATAAAAAGCTTCTTTTGTTGGCACTCCAATATGTCCCATAAACATCACAATTGGTACTTTTGTTCGATTCATTCTGTCTATATATATCCAGATATAGCCATGTATATTTTTGAAAATGTTTTACAGCAAAAACACAACATATATTTATGTTAGACCACCACCAAATCAAAGGAAAAAAGCAGCCATTTTTTCCAGCCAAAGATAGAGTCACAAAAGCTGGATTAGAGATAAAATGAATCACTAACCCATATGACAGTTTTCTATAGCTCCCCACTGATAATTCCCCACATTCTTATGTTAGAAATATTGATCCAGCATCCACTGTTGACCATGTTAGTTTAATTAGTGATCCCTTCGCGCGCTAATCCCGTTAACAGGATTGATTTGACAACACCCAGTGAAATAGCAGTGCACCAAATTCAAAAACAGAAATACTCATAATAATAATTCATAAATCACTTGGGATGAAAGATGTCAGGAGCTGTCTTTTTCGAAGTCTGTCCATTAGACTTTGTTCACCGAAATTCACAAATTACATTATGCAATAGAGACCTCTGACTATTCATTGTTAGGGTTCATACACATTTTCCATTAGTTCTCTATGACTTTTAACCACATTTTCATGACTATTATTATAGCCTACATTAAAACGTAGTCTGGAAGACAGCTGTGTCTGATCCCATGTAGGTCTACCATCTCCTGCCGTTGTGCCCTTGATCAAGGGACTTCACCCCCGACAAAATAGAACTGCACTCCATCTAGAGAGCTCCTGGGTGTGCAGGCTTGGCTTTTAATCCAGCCCTGAAACACCAGTCTACTTATCAAGGTCCTGTTGAGTAGCTGATGTTTAGTCTACAATGTAGTTGGGGGCTTGAACAAAATCTGGGCCGGTGAAAGGCTACTTTTTTATTTAAAAAAATTGAAACATAATTGCCCTTTGACGTGGGGTATTGATTGCCCTTTGACATGGGGTATTGTGTGTAGACTAGTCACACAAAATCTACATCTCAAAATGTGGAAAAAGTCAAGGGGTGTGAAGGCATTCCAGGTCTCTCTGTTTTCTCAGTATTTTGTCAGTACAGAATCTTTTTTATTTCTATATTCTTTTTTTTTTACATTTATGTAGTTCTGTCCTGCAGCTGTTCATGTCTATTCTGTTCTGTATTTGGCCATATTTTATGTTTTGTGTGGACCCCAGGAAGAGTAACTGCTGCTTTTGCAAAAGCTAATGGGGTTCATAATAAATAACAAATTGAATGCATTCTGTTTACTACATACACATTCAAAAAAGACTTACTGTATATTTCTCTTCTCTTCTTAGATAGTGATGTTTTCATCTCACAGTATTTAAAAAAAATATATTTCCTCATTTATTTTATGGAACCGGACGGGAAATTGTATTGCCATGATAATGTAACCGGTTCAAAGGGGATCCATCTGCAAGGAAAAATTCCCCCAAAATAGCATTAAATTGTCCCAGTGAATGTGGTCGTTATCGTTCTGGCTCGGGTCCATGTTACAGACAATCAGGATAAAGGCAGTATCTGAGTGTGCACTGGAGTCTGCAAGCGAAGCTTTGAACCAAAACAATGACATCGATAAAAAAGGTCATTCCACTGGCTCTCTGTTTAGACTTTGAGTCTTCAAAGTCTTCAAACTGTAAATGGTATTTAATTGCACCATAGGGCTCTAGACAAAGGGCTATTTTTAACCTGCATCAATTCCTTTGCCCTGTACATTCCTTTGTAGTGATCCTGAGGTACTGCCTGGGAATGGCATCGGTGTGTGTGTGTGTGTGTGTGTGTGTGTGTGAGAGAGAGAGAACTATCTATTGGATGCAATTCCACAGTGTGCAATCACAGCAGCAACCAGTGAAGAACAAACACCATTGTAAATACAACCCTTATTTATGTTAATTTATTTTATTATTGTACTTGAACTATTTGTACATCGTTACACCACTGTATGACATTTAAAATGTCTTTATTCTTTTGGAACTTTTGTGGGTGTAATGTTTACTGTTAATTATATATTGTTTAGTTCACTTCCTTAGGCAATGTATGTTTACCATATCAATAAAGCCCCTTAAATTGAAATTGAGAGTGAGAGACAATCCACAGCTCCGATCATTGGGATTCAACAGCTCAACTAGAGGCATATTTTGATTGTTCTTAACACATGCAGACACTAATCTCATACCAAACCCAAGGGAATGAAAAAAATATTTTCTTTAAAGAAGCAGATTTTTTTTATGATATGCAAAAAAATGAGGGAAAAACGCAAAGGATTTATTTGAAGCTGCACACTCAGAAAATAGGGTTCCTCAAGGGTTCTTTGGAAGGGTGATAGTTCAATGTGGAACCATAATGACTTAAAGAACCCTTCGAGCCCTTCAGATGGTTATGTACAGTTCACAAAAGGGTTCTTTAGAGATCATTAAAATGTAGGGGTGCCGGCTCATTAGCATATTTTTGGGCATGGTTTCCGTGCAGCTCTTTTTGTACAACCGTGAGTGTCATTCCAGTTTGTCGATAGTGTTGTGTTATGCTATTACATGTTAAATAAAACTATGGTAAGTTACAGTATTTTGTAAAAGATACGTATGGCCTTGTGTCAATGGAGAACATTTGATAAAACAGTGGTTCTCAATTCTCTCCTCAGAGACCCCAGAGCTAGCACACCTAATTCTACTTGCCAGTTAACACATTACTAGCACCCATGATTTTTAACAATATGATATGGCTATCCAGAATTTTAAAAAACTTTGTGGTTCTGCAAAATAATCTACAAAGCACCTTTGAGATTGATGGGCTTTCTCCTTCTATAAAATAACAACAACAACAAAAACAGTGTTCTAAATAGCGCCAAAAAGGGTTGTAATCATAGCGGAACCCTTATTTGGTTCTATTTACAACCTTTTTTCAATGATTCTTTATAGAACCTTAGGAGGTTTTTTATTTAAATCACCATACAGGTTCCATTTAGAACCTGTATTTATCAGCATGGTTCTTTATAGAACCATCAAAGTAAGGGATCAAAAAGGGATCTCTTATGATTAAAGCCAAATAACCCTTATTTTTTGCACTGTATAGAACCATTTGTTTTTAGTGTGTGGACATGACACGAGTGTGAGACAGCTTTCCCACTCCTTCTTCTGTCCCTCATTTTCTCATCTTCAAAGGATCCTTCACGCTTCGCGCTGTCAAACTCTCTCTCTCCTCTCACTCTCTCTTCCACGCTCTCACTCGTTCTGACTTCTTCTCAAACTATTCTGTCTGAAACAGACTCCCTTTTCTTCTTACCACCTTTTCCATTCCTCACTCTGACTTTCTGACTAACTACCTCTCCCCATTCCCTCCCTCCCTCTGTAAGACGCGGTGGTAACATGTTAATTACCCGTCTGTGCGGGGAAGCACACATGGGCCTCCATTCACGTAAACACAGGGGAGCATGTTGACAAGATGGCCATATGAACTATCAATACTGTTTATAGCAATCACCCACGCTCTGATTAATGACAGGATTAATCAGATACATAAAGGGAGGAATGTGTGTATGTGCTTGTGTGCATGCTAACATGCACACAAGTCTCTGTGTGTGTATGCAGGTGTGTGCATTTGTGCACGTTAGTGTGTGTGTGTGTGTGTCTGAAACCCGGGGCAATGTTTTGATTGGGAAGGCCTGAGTTGGTGAAGGAGAAAGCCTATTAACCCGTGTTTCCTGCGGGTCGCCCGGCGTCATTCCAGGTCAAAACGCAGTGCAGTGACACAGGAAGCAGATTAGTGTCAGCCTGATTGTGTTTGATGATAGCTATCTGTAGCGCTGCTGTCTCTGTTCTACTCATGTACCATCCTCCACTGTTTGGGAGTCCTCACAGATGAGGGGCTCCATGACATCAGCATAACTCGCATTAAGTACAGACAGATCTACATATTTGCCAGAGGATGCTTAGGCCGTTGGCAAGTGTGACTAAATGTCTCAGATGAATGGCTACTTTCTATATCACACATCCAGTCTGGTCTGTTTCCCAGCCCCAGACATTATTACGTTCTTATGTATTTTCATTTTTTTTGGCATGGCGTGGATTGAAAGGCAGTGGTGTTATTGTGCTCCTGGTTCATTAAAATGGATGCAATGGAAAACTTTTTAAAAAGCTTTACAAAAAAAGAAACAAAAAAAAAGAAAAACAAGTCCATGTAGTCCTTCCTTGTTTTAGTCTGTTTTCTTCAATTTAGTGGCACATCAATATGACCCCGTGATTGGTAATTATTTTAGACTTCTTATGGTACCCTCGAAGCAGTCACTGTAAAAAGTTGATCTTTATGATGTACGTCGTCAGTTTGCCGACAACATGGCACTCTTCTGAGTGACACTTGAACCTAAGATGCCCAGACAACTCCCTTCCTTGCTGTGACAGATTGTACCGCTCCTCTAAAAACCCCAGGAGTACGAAACAACATCCTTGGCCATCCCTGTGTTTAGATTTCATGATGAATCCCCTCCATGACAAACCAATCAGCCACAGTGATCAGAGAAAGGACACTGCCATTTACAGGCATGGGGGGGGGGGGACTGGCAGGGGCTGTTCAGAAATCAGGCTCTGACTTTACAACAACCCTTCCAGAGGAGAAGATCCCACATGGCGCTTGGTCCTTCCAGTCAACCTTGAGGTCTGACCTCACCGTAACCATCTCATTAATCCCGAGGGATCCCAGCGGTCAGCCCTATCGAGTGGAGTGCTCCTATAAAATAAATTGAATGATCCGCCGAGGCAAATGTTGAAGGTGAAGGACAGAGGGGCTTGCTCAACCCAGAGCACACTTCAGCTCTTCTGGGCTCCATCGGTCCAAGAGCTGCCTAGATGGATGACTGCCTGCCTGACTGGATGGTTGTAGCTGCTGGGAAAAGGTTGCAGATGGAATTAAACATGAGGCCCCCAGAACGGCAGGAATGTTGGCCGTCACTCTCCGGGAAAAATACCTGCGCACATCGGATGGGCTTGTCAGGTGTTGGAATAGATATGCTTGGCTGGGTGGAGGGAGAAATTAGAATTGCAGATGGATAAAGGGAGAAAAAAATATACTGGCATGTTACCATCCATGGTTTCAGAGAGCTGTTATTATACCTGCAGTTTAGCCAAAACAGATCTTTGATGTGAGGATCAATTAATGCTCAAACAAATAGACAGTGAGATTATTTCGAGCCAATGAGCGATTATTAAAACCACAAAGAAAATATGCATTCCCTCTTATCTGATCTCTGGTCTGGGTAAGAATGTATAGTTTATGGCCTTGATACTTGACCGTGAGCTACTAAACTATTCTATTTTAATTTGGCTTGGTTTTATAATCACATCCCCTGTGTTGTGGGCTGTGTTTTTTTCCCAATAACTGCTACAAACTGTAAAGCTCTAGTAGATGTGGTCATAGTAATCCAACAGATTTCATTTTATGCCCTTCCAAAGAGCCAGATTTGTAATTTCTCTGTACCACTGATAATGTACATACAAAACAACTTCCCTTCCCATGGAGAAAAATAATGTTCTGGATTGTCACTGAGGTATCGAGATGTGAGCCCAATTTGAGGTGTTAGTGATCTTGTAAATAACACATTATCATCTTCTATATCAAATGAACAATACTACAATGTGTATTCTTTGTCTGTTGTAAAACAATGTCCAATTAATAAATCCTCCAGTCATACACTACCTACTCTGTATTGTTTTGGGATAGCAGCATTGGTGGTTTAACTGCATTGCTATAGAATACCAATTTGAGTTACAAAAACTACCGTTTTTATGCATCAGCCAAAGTCAGCCAAAATAGAACATCAACCCAGCAGTGAGCCAGTCAAGCAGATCCTCTCCCAGACACAGGTGTACACGGTGTTCACAATACTATCTCCCTGCCAGCTCACCACAGAAGAAGCAATTTGTTGGAAGAAGTAAATCCATTTAGCCTCGACAGAAAGGTGGCACGCAGACTTAATTGAGGTCTCTGGCTATGTTTAAAAGGAGTAAATCATTTTTGGGCTTCAGCAGTTATTTTCTGCTCAAGTCAGCCAACTGAATACATGCCCAGTAATGAAACGACTCATAGAAAAAAGGGTTCTTCGGCTGTCACCATAGCCTTTTTGGTTCCAGGTAGAACACATTTTGGTTCGATGTACAACCTGGAGTCAAAAGGGTTCTCCATGTGAAAAAAAGGGTTATTCAAAGGGTTCTATGGGGACAGCCAAAGACCCCCTTAAGGTTCTAGTTAGCACCTCTTTTATTATTTGTAATGTACTTTGTAATTCCAGGATTAACAATAAACTCATGCACAAAAGCTGGACAATGTATTATCAAATGGCTTGACTCAAAATGTTGTTTTCTGAAATCTGAAGTCTGAAATGTTTTCTAGTCAGATGTCTATTATACAGCAGTAAATGTATTGGTCTGAGTAGATGTATTGGTCTGTTGTTGTTTACTCTTGGCAAATTGCTGAATACCTGAACCAACCAACTTTACCTTGTAAAGATTTCAACTAAGTCAAGACAGTCAACAGACACACACACACACATACGCAAGCATGCACACACACAAACAAACCTGCCAGGAGGTTTGGACAGAGCTTCTTGGCCTACTCACTCTAACACAGTACACTTTAATTAAAAGGCACAATGGAGCAGTCCCCAAACTGTGATAACAGAGTGAGGTAAGACCCTGGACCCCTTCATGACAAGTGCTATCTAAATTTTGCCATCTGGTTAGAATTAGTGTCTCTTTTCAATGGAAAAGGTGCTGATTATTTGTCTGTGACCTGCCCTCCCTGGCCCCCATTCCCCTCTGTGATTTTAAATGTTTTCATCAGTGTTTTTCTAATGCATCAACTTGTAAATCAATATTGCCCCTGGAGCCCCGAAACAGTTCTGGCATAAAACAGCCATTGCAGCATTTTAGATGTTTTTTTTGTTTTTCCCCTCTCCAGCAGTAAATGTTTAAATTTGTTGCAGGTTACCATGTCACTGCGCTTGACCGGCCAGTAGATGACTCCGTGATAGGCCAGTAGATGACTCCGTGATAGGCCAGTAGATGACTCCGTGATAGGCCAGTAGATGACTCCGTGATAGGCCAGTAGATGACTCCGTGATAGGCCAGTAGATGACTCCGTGATAGGCCAGTAGATGACTCCGTGACCGGCGAGTAGATGACTCCGTGACCGGCCAGTAGATGACTCCGTGACCGGCCAGTAATTGACTCCGTGAACGGCCAGTAGATGACTCCGTGACCGGCCAGTAGATGACTCCGTGACCGGCCAGTAGATGACTCCGTGACCGGCCAGTAGATGACTCCGTGACCGGCCAGTAGTTGACTCCGTGACCAGCCAGTAGATGACTCCGTGACCGGCCAGTAGATGACTCCCTGATAGGGGCAGCAGACCTTTGACTCTGTGATAGGCCAGTAGATGACTCCGTGACCAGCCAGTAGATGACTCCCTGATAGGGGCAGCAGACCTTTGACTCCGTGACCGGCCAGTAGATGACTCCCTGATAGGGGCAGCAGAGCTTTGACTCTGTGACCGGCCAGTAGATGACTCCCTGATAGGGGCAGCAGACCTTTGACTCCGTGACCGGCCAGTAGATGACTCCCTGATAGGGGCAGCAGAGCTTTGACTCTGTGACTCCCTGATAGGGGCAGCAGACCTTTGACTCCGTGAGATGACTCCCTGAGGCCAGTAGATGACTCAGTGACCGGCCAGTAGATGACTCGCTGATAGGGGCAGCAGATGACTCCCTGATAGGGGCAGCAGACCTTTGACTCCGTGATAGGCCAGTAGCTGACTCCCTGATAGGGGCAGCAGAGCTTTGACTCCGTGACCGGCCAGTAGATGACTCCGTGACTGGCCAGTAGATGACTCCGTGATATAGGGGCAGCAGACCTTTGACTCCGTGATAGGCCAGTAGCTGACTCCCTGATAGGGGCAGCAGAACTTTGACTCTGTGATAGGCCAGTAGATGACTCCCTGATAGGGGCAGCAGACCTTTGACTCTGTGATAGGCCAGTAGATGACTCCCTGATAGGGGCAGCAGACCTTTGACTCTGTGATAGGCCAGTAGATGACTCCGTGATAGGCCAGTAGATGACTCCCTGATAGGGGCAGCAGACCTTTGACTCTGTGATAGGCCAGTAGATGACTCCCTGATAGGGGCAGCAGAACTTTGACTCCGTGATAGCCCAGTAAATGACTCCGTGATAGGCCAGTAGATGACTCCGTGATATAGGGGCAGCAGACCTTTGACTCCGTGATAGGCCAGTAGCTGACTCCCAGAACTTTGACTCCGTGATAGGGATGACTCCGTGAGCCAGTAGATGACTCCCTGATAGGGGCAGCAGACCTTTGACTCTGTGATAGGCCAGTAGATGACTCCCTGATAGGGGCAGCAGACCTTTGACTCTGTGATAGGCCAGTAGATGACTCCCTGATAGGGGCAGCAGACCTTTGACTCCGTGATAGGCCAGTCTGACTGATAGGCAGCAGAGCTAGATAGATGACTCCGTGACTGGCCAGTAGATGACTCCGTGATAGGCCAGTAGATGACTCCCTGATAGGGGCAGCAGACCTTTGACTCCGTGACCGGCCAGTAGATGACTCCCTGATAGGGGCAGCAGACCTTTGACTCCGTGACTGGCCAGTAGATGACTCCCTGATAGGGGCAGCAGACCTTTGACTCCGTGACCGGTCAGTAGATGACTACGTGACCGGCCAGTAGATGACTCGCTGATAGGGGCAGCAGATGACTCCCTGATAGGGGCAGCAGACCTTTGACTCCGTGATAGGCCAGTAGCTGACTCCCTGATAGGGGCAGCAGACCTTTGACTCTGTGATAGGCCAGTAGATGACTCCCTGATAGGGGCAGCAGACTTTTGACTCTGTGATAGGCCAGTAGATGACTCCGTGATAGGCCAGTAGATGACTCCCTGATAGGGGCAGCAGACCTTTGACTCCGTGATAGGCCAGTAGATGACTCCCTGATAGGGGCAGCAGAACTTTGACTCCGTGATAGCCCAGTAGATGACTCCGTGATAGGCCAGTAGATGACTCTGTGATATAGGGGCAGCAGACCTTTGACTCCGTGAGACCTTTTATTTACACTTTCTTTCCCCAAAACACGGTTCTAGTCTCTGAAGAACTTCTAAAGCACTTTGCCAAGGTGTCGAACATTGCGGTTTTGCTGTTATTAACTTTTTTCCCTTGTTTCTCAGAGAGCCGTGTGGTACAAAAGCCATGAATTGAAGATGGCAGGCGAAAGCCCATTTCATACACAGGAGGTCGTTCCTGTGACTTCATACAAAGTCAAGGATTTAATGTTATTGGAGCTATTCTGAGGAGAGCGGTTGTAAAGAGCTTAATCCTGGTTGACCTTGTCTGTTCAGCTGTTCTTGGACTTATCTCTAATAGCGCTATAACTCGAGAGACACTGTAGCTGAGTTTAGAAAGCAACACGCACACAAGTCAAATATTTATTCTCAAAGTGTCCTCAATTACAATTGGACCACACTAACTTTAAAACCCTCTTTACACGGATCAAGTTCTTTTGCTCCATCTTTGCTCTAAAAAGGCCTGTGATATTTCTTTGATGTGACCAACCAAAGACAGTGATAATGAGGGTCGAGTGGCTAAGATTCAAATTCATGCAAAACCGCCATGTGACGACATATGGCAATTCTGTCATTAGTGTGCAATATAAACTATATAAATATAACAAGGACGCATGAGGACTGCAGATGTGGCCAGGGCAATCAATTGCAATGTCCGTACAGTGAGACGCCTAAGACAGTGTTACAGGGAGACAGGACAGACAGCTGATCGTCCTCGCAGTGGCAGACCACGTGCAACAACACCTGCACAAGATCGATACATCTGAACATCACACCTGCGGGACAGGTACAGGATGACAACAACTGCCTGAGTTACACCAGGAATGCACAATCCCTTCATCAGTGCTCAGACTGTCCGCAATAGGCTGAGAGAGGCTGGACTAAGGGCTTGTAGGCCTGTTGTAAGGCAGGTCCTCACCAGACATCACTGTCAACAACGTCGCTTATGGGCACAAACCCATCCTCGCTGGACCATTCCAGGACTGGCAAAAAGTTCTCTGGAGCGGGATCGATTTGGAGGTGGAGGTTCCGCCATGGTCTGGGGCGGTGTGTCACAGCATCATCAGACTGAGCTTGTTGTCATAGCAGGCAATCTCAATGCAGAGCGTTACAGGGAAGACCTCCCTTATCCTCCTCCCTTATGTGGTACGCTTCCTGCAGGCTCATCCATACTGCTCGTTCTGTGCACGATTTTCTGCAAGACAGCAATGTCAGTGTTCTGCCATGGCCAGCGAAGAACCCGGATCTCAATCCCATTGAGCACATCTGGGACCTGTTGGATTGGACGGTGAGGGCTAGGGCCATTCCCCCCAGAAATGTCTGGGAAATTGCAGGTGCCTTCGAGGAAGAGTGGGGTAACATGTCACAGCAAGAATTGGCAAATATGGTGCCGTCCATGAGGAGGAGATGCACTGCAGTACTTAATGCAGCTGGTTGCCACACCAGATACTGAATGTTACTTTTGATTTTGACCCCCCTTTGTTCATGGGCAAATTATTCCATTTCTGTTAGTAACATGTCTGTGGAAGTTGTTCAGTTTATGTCTCAGTTGTTGAATCTTGTTATCTTCTTGCAAATGTTTGCTAAAATTAAACGCAATTGACAGTGAGAGGACATTTCTTCTTTTGCTGAGGTTACATCCACACTTCACAAATTCTGCATTTGACTGACTCGTATTTTTTGTCTATTTATTGTCTCTCTGCCAGTTTGTTTTGTTTCTGAAGCACTGTTTGAGCCCTAATAATAATTACCCTAAAGGGACAAATAAAGTTGTTTGAATTGAATTGAGAAATGTGGTATTAGTATATCCTAGAATGCCCTGGAATGTCCAGCGCTCATTATCTCAGAACCAGGAGATTGCACGTTAAAAAGGGCAGCTGAAATTGAAGTAGATCAATAGAATGAGATGGATTACAACATGTACCTAGACACTTAGGCTATCTTAGGTTCTCCTTTGTGTGCGTGCTGAGTGCTCTGAGAGATCCACCCCAAGGCTTTGAGTCCCAAATGTCACCCTGTTCATCCTTGCCACACTTGATTAGTTCAGTCTGGCCATAACTCTTCAGCGAGTATCATTATTTGGAGTGGGGACATTAACTGAATCAATATTTTGACACCTCGCCATGTGGATAATTGGACATCACAGGTACGTTGGGTAATTGAATCCTATCTCTGTGATTGACAGGTAATAGGATAAGGATTATTTCAGCCACTGACATCACTTGTGCCCATTTTCAGATGGCTTCATGAAAAATGCATTTTTGGGGGGGGTTGAGCCTTGACAAAGAGAACGGCAAAGACTTCTAAACTGCACAGTTCTTTTCAATGGTTATTTTTTGGATTTCTTTTGCGACCGATTTCAGTCCGTTACGATAGATAGCGTGTATATCCTCTGATTAATCTTATGTCTCTCTGAACTAAGCAGTTAGCTGGTGTCCTTGTGTGTGTACTCCCAAGTCAATGCTGTGCTCCATTGTTATCCTTGACTAGCACAGAAAGTGCTCGAGGCAAAGTCCCAGCCAGTCTTCGCTGCCCAGGAATAATTACCAGACTGAGTGTCATAACAGAGAGAGAGAGCTGATAGCTCCAACTCCAGCAGTATACTGTATCTGTGTTGTTTCAGATTACACACCCTTTTTAACCAATACTTCTCCATCGCTTGGCAGGTACAAGTTCTCCCTTGATCATGTGGTCAGAGAGTTGTAAGATTATATAGCTCCTTTACTACCCAGGATGTCCACAGTTATTAAAGACCACCTGTCGTTGAGAGAAACCTGCAATGGGCCTGATGCCAGAGCTCATGCACCTAATAAAGTTTAATGTCAATTATTCATGAACAGACTGTGAGTCGACTTTATTCGAGGAATAGATAGTGCACTTAAACTTGCATCTTATTGAACTATATATTTTGATAAAAGGCATGCATCATCAGCAAAAGAAATGTAGAGGAGAACCGGCACGAAAGTAACAACTTCAGTTTTTTTTCTAATTACTCAGAGATCGATAGAGCTAGAGACAAAATATTTTTTATCAAACAACTTACAGTGCAGGAAAGTATTTACATCCATTGACTTTTTCCACATTTTGTTATCTTACAGCATTATTATAAAATTGATCAATTTGTTTTTCTTCATCAATCCTACACACAATACCCCATAATAACAAAGTAAAACAAGCGTCATGCTTGGCAATCAGGCCAAATAGTTACATTTTGTTTCGCAGACGAGAATCTTGTTTCTCGTGGTCTAAGAGTCCTTTAGGTGAAAACTCCAAGCGGGTTGACATGAGCCTTTTACTGAGGAGTGTCTTCTGTCTGTACTCTCTACCATAAAGGCCTGATTGGTGGACTGCTGGAGAGATGGTTGTCGTTCTGGAATGTTCTCCCATCTCCACAGAGAAACTCTGGAGCTCTGTCAGAGTGACCATTGAGTTCTTGGTCATCTGCCTGACCAAGGCTCTTTTCCCCCGATTGCTCAGTTTGGCCGGGTGTCCAGCTCTAGGAATATTATTTTGTGCATACGATGGCGCCGACAGAGAGGGCTGCTTCGCTTCTAGTCCTAAGGAAACTTTGCAGTATTTTGTATTTTATGTATTATTTCTTGCATTGTTAGCCCAGAAAATCTTAAGTGTTATTACATACAACCGGGAAGAACTATTGGACATCAGAGAGGCGTAAACTTACCAGCACTACGACCAGGAATACGACTTTTCCGAAGCGGATCCTGTGTCCGCACCACCCAAGGCATTTGAACTGATTCAACCCAAAACAATGGCGCTGGAGAAGAGACAGAGGGAGTCAGAGCAGTCTTTTAGTCAGACTTTGGAGGCACGCACACCCCCCACCGCTTCCGAATATATTACTCGCTAATGTCCAGTCTCTAGATAACAAAGTTATCAAGCTACCTGATGCTAAGTGTACTTAATGTTTTATCGTGCGATCGATAAATTTACACAAACGCTTGGATTGCTTTCGCTGTAAAGCATAATTTCAAAATCTGACACGACAGGTGGATTAACAAAAGGCTAAACTGTTGTTTTCCTATATTGCACTTGTGATTTCATGAATATAAATATTTATAGTAATATTTATTGTATGTAGTGCTATGCTATTCAGCGGTTGTTGATGACACTTATCCCGATTGCAGCCATAACAGGTTAAAGAAAAAACAACGTTTGGTGTTTGCCAAAAAGCATGTGGGAGACTCCCCAAACATATGGAAGAAGGTACTCTGGTCAGATGAGACAGAAATTGAGCTTTTTGGCCATCTGGTGCAAACCCAACACATCTCATCACCACGAGAACAACACAGCATCATGCTGTGGGGATGTTTTTCCATCGGCAGGTACTTTAGAAACTGGTCAGAATTGAAGGAATGATGGATGGCGCTAAATACAGGGAAATTCTTGAGGGAAACCTGTTTCAGTCCTCCAGAGATTTGAGACTGGGACGGAGCTTCACCTTCCAGCATGACAATGACCCTAAGCATACTGCTAAAGAAACACAGAGTGGTTTAAGGGGAAACATTTAAATGTCATGTAATGGCCTAGACCTCAAAACCCAGACCTCAATTGAATTTAGAATCTGAAGTATGACTTAAATATTTATGTACACCCCATCCCATCCAAATTGAAGGACCTGGAGCAGTTTTGCCTTGAAGAATGGGCAAAAATCCCAGTGGCTAGATGAACCAAGTTTATAGAGACATACCCCAAGAGACTTGGGTGGCTCGAAAAGGTGGCTCTACAATGTATTGACTTTGGGTAGGTGAATAGTTATGCACTCTCAAGTTTTCTGGGTTTTTTTTGTCTTATTTCTTGTTTTGTTTTTTCACAATAAAAATATTTTGCATCTTCAAACCCCCCCATGAATCAGTTTTAATTCCATGTTGTAAGGCAACAAATTTAGGGAAATTGCCAAGGGGGTTGAATACATTCGCAAGCCATTGTCGTCTGTTTCACTGAAACATGGCTCTCTCTGGAAATGTTGCCAGAGTTTGTTAACTTGTGTTCTCAGTTTTTCGTGCCGACAGGAGTAAACACCTCTCCAAAAAGAAGGGTGGGGGTATACTTTTCATGAGTAAGGACTCATGGTATAATTGTAACAACATACAGGAGCTCAAGTCCTTTGTTCACCTACCTCACAATCAAATGCCGACCGAAGTATCTCCCAAGATAATTATATTCGGTTAGTGTCACAGCCATGTATATCCCGTCAATTCGATACCATGATGGCCCTCAAGGAACTTCACTGGATTTAATGCAAACTGGAAACCATATATCCTGAGGCAGCATTTATTGTAGCTGGGGATTTTAACAAAGCAAATTTGAGCAAAAGGATAACTAAATTCTATCAGCATATTGGCTGCAGCTCTCATGCTGGAAAAACACTGGACCATCTTTACTCCATCTTCCGTGTTGCATACAAGGCCCTCCCCTGCCCCCCTTTCGGGAAATTTGACAAAGACTCCATTTTGCTCCTCACCTCCTATAGGCAGAAACTCAAACAGGAAGTACCCGTGCTTGGGACTATTCAATGCTGGTCTGACCAATCGGAATCCACTTTTCAAGATTGTTTTGATCGCGCGGAATGGAATCTGTTTATAAGGAAGTTTTTAGGAGATGTTGTACCCACCGTGACTATTAAAACCTACCCTAACCAGAAACCGTGGCTAGATGGCAGCATTCGCGCAAAACAGAAATGGTGTACCACCGCATTTAACCATGACAAGGCGATTGGGAATATGGCAGAATACAAACAGAGCAGTCATTCCCTCCGCAAGGCAATCAAACAAGCAACATTTCAATATAGAGACAAAGTGGAGTCGCAATTCAATGGCTCAGACACGAGACATATGTGGCAGGGTCTACAGAAAATCACGGACAATAAAATAAAAACCAGCCATGTTGCGGACCCAGATGTCTTGCTTCCAGACAAACTCAATGCCTTCTTTGCCCTCTCTGAGGATAATACAGTGCAACCCACGCGTACCGCTACTGAGGACAGTGGGCTCTCCTTTCTGCGACGTGAGTAAGACATTTAAAGATCTTAACCCTCGCGAGGCTGCCGACCCAGACGGAATCCCTAGCCGCATCCTCAGAGCATGTGCGGACTACCTGGCTGGTGTGTTTACGGACATATTCAATCTCTCCCTACCCAGTCTGCTGTTCCCACATGCTTCAAGATGGCCACCATTGTTCCTGTACCCAAGAATGCAAAGGTAACTGAACTAAATGACTATCGCCCCGTAGCACACACTTCTGTCATAATGAAGTGCTTTTAGAGACAAGTAAAGGATCATATCACCTCCACCCTCCCTGTCACACAAGAACCACTTCAATTTGCTTACCGCCCAGCACCCTGTCCTGTCCCATCTGCACAAGAGGAATACATATGTAAGAATGCTGTTCATTGACTATAGCTCAGCATTCAACACCATAGTAACTTCCAAGCTCATCATTAAGTTTGAGAAACTTGGTCTCAACCCCGCCATGTGCAATTGGGTCCTGGACTTCCTCACGGGCCGCCACACATGTGGTGAAGGTAGGAAATAACATCTCCACTTCCTGATCCTAAACACTGGGGCCCCACAAGGGGGTTATATTACAGGTCAAAGGAACTTGTCAAACTAAGTATAGAATCAATCTTTTGTTATGTACTTGAGTGAAGACCCAAAAGCGGTTTTAACAGAAAACAGAGTTCTTTAATAAAAAAACAGGAATGGCATAAATCCTCTTCCAACGTAGTCAATGGAACAAAAGAACGTAGTATAATGCAGGATGCACCTGCCAGGCAGACTCCGACAGGATAGGACAAGGTGGAAGCAAACGGGACGACAGCTTGCTTCTGGTATCAAAAACACAAACAAGAATCAGACACTGAAAGTAGCAGGAACAGAGAGAGAAATAGAGACCTAATCAGAGGGGAAGAGAGAACAGGTGGGGAAAGAGTGAATGAGCTAGTTAGGGGAAATGTAGAACAGCTGAAGAATGAGAGACAGAGAAGGTAACCTAAAAAGACCAGCAGAGAGAGACAGAGTGAAGAGAAAGGACAGGAACAGACATAACAAGACATGACAGTACCCCCCCTCACCGAGCGCCTCCTGGCGCACTCGAGGAGGAAACCTGGCGGCAACGGAGGAAATCATCGATCAGCGAAGACGGTCCAGCACGTCCCGAGAGGGAACCCAACTCCTCTCCTCAGGACCGCCAATCCACTGGTACTGCTGACCAGAAATGTCCAAAATCTTACGAACCCTGTAGATGGGTGCGCCCTCGACAAGGATGGGGGGAGGGACGAGCGGGGGCGCGAAGAACGGGCTTAACACAGGAGACATGGAAGACCGGGTAACGCGACGAAGATAGCAGGGAAAGAAGTACTGACAGGATTAATGACCTGAGAAATACGGAACGGACCAATGAACAAAGGGCCAACTTGCGATGTCTTAAGGGGAAGGTTCTGAGTGGAGAGCCATACTCTCTGATATCTAGGAACGCTTTTCAGTCTGCGCCCTATTACGGCAAAGATGTTCCAGGTGCGCTCGCACCCTGGACAAAAGCCTGAGCGGAGGGGACGCAGGACTCGGCGAGCTGAGAATGGAAGCGGAGGCTGGTACCCGAGGCTACACTGAAAAGGGGATAGACCGGTAGCAGACGAGGGAAGCGAGTTGTGGGCGTACTCTGCCCAACCAAGACGCAGGGTTACGAAAAGAAAGGCTGCGTAAAATGCGACCAACAGTCTGATTGGCCCGTTCGGCTTGACCGTTAGACTGGGGATGAAAGCCGGACGAGAGACTGACGGAAGCCCCAATCAAACGGCAAAACTCCCTCCAAAATTGAGAAAAACGACGTCAGAAGGAAGGCCATGAATACGGAAAACAGATGCCGTCTCCTTAGCAGAAGGGAGCTTATCGAGAGGAATGAAATGAGCCGCCTTAGAGAATCTATCGACAACCGTAAGAATAACTGTCTTCCCCGCTGATGAAGGCAGTCCGGTGATAAAATCTAAAGCGATGTGAGACCACGGTCGAGAGGGAATGGGAAGCGGTCTGAGACGGCCGGCAGGCGGAGAGTTCCCAGATTTAAGACCGAACAAGCGGCGACAAATCGACAAGTTCCCGAGTGGGCCACCAGAAACGCTGGCGAATGGAAGCAACCCCCGAACGCCGGGGTGGCCGGCTAACTTGGCAGAGTGGGCCCACTGAAGAACGGCCGGACGAGTAGGAACAACGAACAGAAGGTTCCAAGCTCGCGGCGACGGAGTGTGAGCGAGTGCTTGCAGACAGTCAACCCGACAACACGCCCGTCAGGACCCCTCGGGGTCGGTGGAGACCTTGAAGAGACGAGATAAAGCATCAGGCTTGGTGTTTTTTGAGCCCGGACGATAAGAAATAACAAACTCGAAACGACAAAAACAGAGCCCAACGAGCCTGACGCGCATTAAGTCGTCCTGAACGGATGTACAAGGTTCCTATGGTCAGTCCAAACACAAAAGAACATAACCACTGTCGCCATTCGCCTAGGGCTAAGCGGATGGCGAGCAGTTCCCGCGATTACCAACATCATAGTTACGTTCTGACGGCGATAAGCGATGAGAGAAAACGCGCAAGGATGGACCTTGCCGTCAGAGAGAGAGCTGAGAAAGAATGGCTCCCACGCCCACCTCTGACGCGTCAACCTCAACAACAAACTGTCTAGAGATGTCAGGTGTAACAAGAATAGGAGCGGATGTAAAACGATTCTTAAGAAGATCAAAAGCTCCCTGGGCGGAAACGGACCACTTAAAGCACGTCTTAACAGAAGTAAGGGCTGTGAGGGGAGCTGCCACCTGACCGAAATTACGGATGAAACGAGGAAATTAGCGAAGCCCAGAAAGCGCTGCAGCTCGACGCGTGACTTAGGAACGGGCCAATCAATGACAGCCTGGACCTTAGCGGGATCCATCTTAATGCCCTCAGCGGAAATAACGGAACCGAGAAAAGGGACAGAGGCGGCATGAAAAATGCACTTCTCAGCCTTCACATAAAGACAGTTCTCCAAAAGGCGCTGGAGGACAGAGACGGAGAAAAAATCAGGATATCGTCCATGTAAACGAAAA
This sequence comes from Oncorhynchus masou masou, assembly GCF_036934945.1. NCBI lineage: Eukaryota > Metazoa > Chordata > Actinopteri > Salmoniformes > Salmonidae > Oncorhynchus > Oncorhynchus masou. Next base: position 3,385,455 of record NC_088227.1, read on the forward strand.
CAAAATGTTCAGCATGTCTCTCAGACGTCGTTAACTAGTGCCTGAAAGACAGCTGGAGCGTTAACGAGGCCGAAAGGAAGAACCCGGTATTCAAAGTGCCCTAACGGAGTGTTAAACGCCGTCTTCCACTCGTCCCCTCCCTGATGCGCACGAGATGGTAGGCGTTACGAAGGTCCAATTTGGTGAAAAACCTGGCTCCCTGCAGGATCTCGAAGGCTGAAGACATAAGAGGAAGCGGATAACGATTCTTAACTGTTATGTCATTCAGCCCTCGATAATCCACGCATGGGCGCAGGGACCCATCCTTCTTCTGAACAAAAAAAAACCCCGCTCCGGCGGGAGAGGAGGAGGAGACTATGGTACCGGCGTCGAGCGAAACCGACAAATAATCCTCGAGAGCCTTACGTTCGGGAGCCGACAGAGAGTATAATCTACCCCGGGGGATAGTTCCCGGAAGGAGATCAATACTACAGTCATACGACCGGTGTGGAGGGAGAGAAGTGGCCTTGGAACGACTGAACACCGTGCGCAGATCGTGATACTCCTCCGGCACCCCTGTCAAATCGCCAGGCTCCTCCTGTGAAGAAGAGACAGAGGAAACAGGAGGGATAGCAGACATTAAACAGGTCACATGACAAGAAACATTCCAGGATAGGATAGTATTACTAGACCAATTAATAGAAGGGTTATGGCGCACTAGCCAGGGATGACCCAAAACAACAGGTGTAAAAGGTGAACTATGATTACCAGAGACAGTGAGGGTTAAAGGCAGCGTCTCACGCTGAATCTTGGGGAGAGAACTACCATCTAAAGCGAACAAGGCCGTCAACTGTCTGAGAGGAATGTCATGTTCCCGAGCCCAGGTCTCGTCCATAAAACAGCCCTCCGCCCCAGAGTCTATCAAGGCACTGCAGGAAGCAGATGAACCGGGCCAGCGGAGATGGACCGGAAAGGTAGTGCGTGATCCAGAAGGAGATGCCTGAGTAGTTGCGCTCACCAGTAGCCCTCCCTTTACTGATGAGCTCTGGCTTTTACTGGACATGAGGTGACAAAATGACCAGCGGAGCCGCAGTAGAGACAGAGGCGATTGGTGATTCTCCGTTCCTTCTCCTTGGCCGAGATGCGGATACCCCCAGCTGCATAGGCTCAGCATCCGAGCCGGCGGAGGAGGGTGGCAGTGATGCGGCAGGTGGCAGTGATGTGGAGAGGGGAGCAACTGAACGCGAGCTCCTTTCCACATCTGGCACAAACCGTCGCTCTATGCGAATAAGCGAATATTAAGGAGTCCAGACAGGAAGGAACCTCCCGGGAGAGGATCTCATCCTTAACCTCGACGAGGAGACCCTCCAGAAAACGACGAGCAAAGCCGGCTGTTCCAGTCACTAGAGGCAGCGAGAGTGCGAAACTCAATAGAATAATCCGTTATGGATCTATTCCCCTGACATAGGGAAGACAGGGCCCTGGAAGCCTCCTCGCCAAAAACAGAACGGTCAAAAACCCGTATCATCTCCTCCTTAAAGTCCTGATACTGGTTAATACACTCAGCCCTAGATTGCCGTGCCCCACTCACGCGCCCGTCCGGTAAGGAGAGAAATGACGTCGATCATAAGTGTTGGGCTGGAGAGAGAACACCACATCACACTGAGTGAGAATGAGCGGCACTCAGTGGGCTCCCCAGAGTAACACGGCGGGTTGTTGATCCTGGGCTCCGGAGACTCGGAAACCCTGGAAGTGGGCGGTGGATCGATTGGTGAACCTGTCTTGTGAGGTCGGAGACTTGGACGGCCAGGGTCTCAACGGCATGTCGAGCAGGACAATTCCTCCTCGTGTCTGCCTAGCATCGCTCCCTGGATCTCGACAGTGTCCGGTGGGTCCATTCTTGGTCTGATTCTTCTGTTATGTACTTGAGTGAAGCCCAAAAGCGGTTTTAACAGAAAACAGAGTTCTTTAATAAAAAACAGGAATGGCATAAATCCTCTTCCAACGTAGTCAATGGAACAAAAGAACGTAGTATAATGCAGGATGCACCTGCCAGGCAGACTCCGACAGGATAGGACAAGGTGGAAGCAAACGGGACGACAGCTTGCTTCTGGTATCAAAAACACAAACAAGAATCAGACACTGAAAGTAGCAGGAACAGAGAGAGAAATAGAGACCTAATCAGAGGGGGAAGAGAGAACAGGTGGGGAAAGAGTGAATGAGCTAGTTAGGGGAAATGTAGAACAGCTGAAGAATGAGAGACAGAGAAGGTAACCTAAAAAGACCAGCAGAGAGAGACAGAGTGAAGAGAAAGGACAGGAACAGACATAACAAGACATGACATCTTTAGGATGTTTTTATCATTATTGTTCCAACCGGAGAATTCCATTGTCTGTAGAAAAACAATGGAACGCAGGTCGCTCTCATGTGAAATTTGCGTGACCAGCGAGTGGCTCTATGCCAGACCACTGATTCAAAGAGCTCTCATCCGGTCCCACTTCACAGTAGAAGCCCGAAACAAGGTTCTAAAAACGGTTGACATCTAGTGGAAGCCTTAGGAAGTGCAACATAACCCATATACCTCTGTGAATTCAATAGGGGCTGAGGTCAAAAACTACAAACCTCAGATTTCCCACTTCCTGTTAGGATTTTTTCTCCGGTTTTCGCCTGCCATATGAGTTCTGTTATACTCACAGACATCATTCAAACAGTTTTAAAAACTTCACAGTGTTTTTTTTCCAATACTACTAATAATAATATGCATATATTAGCATCTGGGACTGAGTAGGAGGCAGTTTACTCTGGGCACGCTTTTCATCCAAAAGTGAAAATGCAGCCCCTATCCCAAACAGGAAAGAAGTTTTAACCAGTACAAAAAGAGGAGTGGGGGGCCTACTGCACAACTGAGCAAGAGGACAAGTACATTGGAGTGCCTAGTTTGAGAGACCCAGGCCAAACCCGGACAACGTCATGGCCGGACGTGATACAGCCTGGATTCGAGTGCCTGAAACCGCTGCTCCACTGGGGAGCCCACAGCATGCTATTCACTCACTATTCATTTGGGGTGCAGATATAAGAAACAAATAAGCCACATTATTTCCACCACCATTATTCTACCAACTTTACATGACCTGTTTGTTCCATATGGAAGAAAAAAACATCTTTATTTTTTTCAGATAAATCAAATCAAATTGTATTTGTCACATGCAACGAATGCAAAGGTTGTAGACATTACAGCGAATTGCTGTCATGTCTTGTTATGTCTGTTCCTGTCCTTTCTCTTCACTCTGTCTCTCTCTGCTGGTCTTTTTGGGTTGCCTTCTCTGTCTCTCATTCTTCAGCTGTTCTACATCTCCCCTAACTAGCTCATTCACTCCTTCCCACCTGTTCTCTCTTCCCCCTCTGATTAGGTCTCTATTTCTCTCTCTGTTCCTGCTACTTTCAGTGTCTGATTCTTGTTTGTGTTTTTGATGCCAGAAGCAAGCTGTCGTCCCGTTTGCTTCCACCTTGTCCTATCCTGTCGGAGTCTGCCTGGCAGGTGCATCCTGCATTATTCTAACGTTCTTTTTGTTCCATTGACTACGTTGGAAGAGGATTTATGCCATTCCTGTTTTTCATTAAAGAACTCTGTTTTCTGTTAAAACCGCTTTTGGGTCTTCACTCAAGTACATAACAATTGCTTACTTACAAGCCCTTAACCAACAATATAGTTTTAAGAAAAATACCCCAGTAACAAATAAAGTAACAAATCATTTAAGAGCAGTAGTAAAATAACAATAGAGAGACAACATACAGGGGGTAGCGGGGGCACCGGTTAGTCGAGGTTATTGAGGTAATATGTACATGTATGTAGAGTTATTTAAGTGACCATGTATAGATAATAACAGAGAATAGAAGCTGCGTAAATGAGATGGGGGCAATGCATATAGTATGGGTGGCCATTTGATTAGATGTTCAGGAGTCTTATGGCTTGGGGGTAGAAGTTATTTAGAAGCCTCTTGGACCGAGACTTGGCGCTCTGGTACCACTTGCCATGCAGTAGCATAGAGAACAGTCTATGATTAGGATGGCTGGAAATCATTATGGAAAAGGTTAAACCTGCAGCCTGGTGCACTGTTCATAACAACTAAACAATTGTCATACAGTTCAATGATTAACCAGAATTAGGGTAGATTTATAAGACTAATTGTGCTGTCTTGTGTTGATGCCTTGCTATGTTGTTGTCTTAGGTCTCTCTTTATGTTGTGTTGTGTTGTCTCTCTTGTCGTGATGTGCGTTTTGTCCTATATTTATATATGTATATTTTTTAATCACAGCCGCCATCTTCGCAGCAGGCCTTTTGCCTTTTGGTAGGCCGTCATTGTAAATAAGGATTTATTCTTCTTTAACTGACTTGCCTAGTTAAATAAAGGTATAAAAAATACATTTGCCGATCAGATTTGCCTATCAATGCTCCTTATAGGTCACATCACTGCACTCTATACTCCGCTGTAAATTGCTCATCTCTGTATACCAGTCGCAAAACCCACTGGTTGATGCTTATTATAAAACCCTCTTAGGCCTCACTCCCCCCTTTCTGAGATATCTACTGCAGCCCTCATCCTCCACATACAACACCCTTTCTGCCAGTCACATTCTGTTAAAGGTCCCCAAAGCACACACATCCCTGAGTCGCTCCTCTTTTCAGTTTGACTGGAACGAGTGCAGCTAGCGACTGGAACGAGCTGCAACAAAACACTCAAACTAGAAAGTTTTATCTCAATCTCGTCATTCAAAGACTCAATCATGGACACTTACTGACAGTTGTGGCTGCTTTCTGTGATGTATTGTTGTCTCTACCTTCTTGCCCGTTGTGCTGTTGCCTGTGCCCAATAATGTTTGTACCATGTTTTAGACTGCTACCATGTTGTGTTGCTACCATGTTGTTGTTATGTTGCTAACATGCAGTGTTGTCATGTGTTGCTGCCTTGTTGTTGTTAGGTCTCTCTTTATGTAGTGTTGTGTTGTCTCTCTTGTCCTGATGTGTGTTTTGTCCTATTTTTATATTTTATTTATTTTTAATCCCAGCCCCGTCCGCACAGGAGGGCTTTTCTCATTTGGTAGGCCGTCATTGTGAATAAGAATTTTTCTTAACTGACTTGCCTAGCTAAATAAAGGTGAAATAAATTAAATAAAAAATACCTTGTTACAACATTGAGAATAAATTCCACAAATTAACTTTTAACAAGGCACACCTGTTAATTGAAATGCATTCCAGGTGACAACCTCATGAAGCTGCTTGAGAGAATGCCAAGAGTGGGCAAAGCTGTAATGAAGGCAAACAGTGGCTACTTAGAAGAATCTCGAATATAAAATATATTTTGATTTGTTTAACACTTCTTGGTTTCTACATGATTCAATATGTGTTATTTCATAGTTTGGATGTCTTCACTTTTATTCTACACTGTAGAAAATAGTAAAAAAATAAAGAAAAACTCAAATAAGTAGGCGTGTCCAAACTTTTGACTGATACTGTAGGTTATACAGGCTGTCGCCAATTTCTTAATTAAATGGAAACACTTCAACTGCTTTATTTTTTTGACGACACGATTCAAGTTCAATGGAAATGTACTGTAGCAGGCAATATTTACATTTTAATTTAAATTACTGGACAATTAGCCATGTCATACATTTTTGGTCATGATAGCATCCACATTAATGTAGAAGTGTTTATAAACACATTATATTCTTATTTACATTAAAAGTGACTGCAAAATGACACAATACAATATTTACCATTAAGTTCTATTGGGCACAAAATAATCAGAAAGAAAACCAACACAAAAACCAACACAAAAAGCAAATGCATCCAACAAGTTCATAGAGTCACCAGCTTCATAAGATCATTGCTTGCAAGGACCAAATACTTAACTTTTTACTACTCTAGTACACATAAGTGAATTTGTCCTAATACTTTTGGTCATCTAAATTGGGGGAGACTATGTATAGTACTTTCTAAACGTTTATGGAGGAACACAGACTGAGATTAAATGTTCATGTTGTTCTGTGGCCCCCTGTACTGCAGAACGAGCATTGTGGGTGTGGTAAATGTCTCAAAACCCAGTGAAATCACAAAAAATTGTCTGGACACTTCTATCAAATCAAATTGTATTTGTCACATGTTTTGAATTGGATCAAATCGTATTTGTCACAATTCAGAGAAAAAAAATGAAATAATATAACAAAATAAATACAAGGAATAAATACACACACCAAGTAGCAAATGCTTGGTATACAGGGCCTTCGGAAAGTATTCAGACCCCTTGACTTTTTCCACATTTTGTTACGTTGCAGCCTTATTCTAAAATTCATTAAAAAACATTAAAATTCTCAGCAATCTACACACAATACCTAATTTTTTTTATAAAAAAACAGAAATACCTGATGTGCATAAGTTTTCAGACCCTTTGCTATGAGACTCGGAATTAAGCTCAGGTGCATCCTGTTTCCATTGATCATCCTTGATGTTTCTACAACTTGACTGTGGAAAATTCAACTGATTGGACATGATTTGGCACACACCTGTCTATGTAAGGACCGACAATTGTCAGTGCATGTCAGAGCAAAAACCATGAGGTCAAAGGAATTGTCCATAGAGCTCAAAAGACAGGATCGTTTCGAGGCACAAATATGGGGAATGGTAACAAAACATTTCAGCAGCATTGAAGGTTTGAAGGTCCCCAAAAACACAGTGGCCTCCATCATTCTTAAATGGAAGAAGTTTGGAAACACCAAGACTCTTCTTTGAGGATCGCCGCTCTGCCAAACTGAGCAATCGGTGGAGAAAGGGCTTGGTCAGGGAGGTGATCAAGAACCTGATGGTCACTCTGACAGAGCTCTAGAGTTCTTCTGTGGAGATGGGAGAGCCTTCCAGAAGGACAACCATCTCTGCAGCACTCCACCAATCAGGCCTTTAGGGTAGAGTGGCCAGACGGAAGCCACTCCTCAGTAAAAGGCACATGACAGCCCACAGACAGCATCGTGAAGAAGGCGCAGCAGCGCCTCTTCAACCTCAGGAGGCTGAAGAAATTCGGCTTGTCACCAATAGCACTCACAAACTTCTCAGATGCACAATCGAGAGCATCCTGTCGGGCTGTATCACCGCCATGGACGGCAACTGCTCCCCGCACAACCGTAAGGCTCTCCAGAGGGTAGTGAGGTCTGCACAACGCATCACCGGGGGCAAACTACCTGCCCTCCTGGACACCTACACCACCCGATGTCACAGGAAGGCCATAAAGATCATCAAGGACAACAACCACCCGAGCCACTGCCTGTTCACCCCGCTATCATCCAGAAGGCGAGGTCAGTACAGGTGCATCAAAGCTGGGACCGAGAGACTGAAAAACATTTTCTATCTCAAGGCCATCAGACTGTTAAACAGCCACCACTAACATTGAGTGGCTGCTGCCAACACACTGACTCAACTCCAGCCACTTTAATAATGGGAATTGATGGGAAATGACATGGAGTTTGCCAAAAGGTACCTAAAGACTCTTAGACCATGAGAAACAAGATTCTCTGGTCTGATTGAACTCTTTGGCCTGAATGTCAAGCGTCACGTCTTAAGGAAACCTGGCACCATCCCTACCGTGAAGGATGAGGGTGGCAGAATCATGCTGTGGGGATGTTTTTCAGAGGCAGGGACTGGGAGACTAGTCAGGATCGAGGGAAAGATGAATGGAGCAAAGTACAGAGAGATACTTGACGAAGTCCTGAGCACTCTGGAGCAGGTTCTCAGACTAGGGTGAAGATTCACCTTCCAACAGGACAATGACCCTAAGCACACAGACAAGAAAGTGCAGGAGTGGCTTTGGGACAAGTCTCTGAATGTCCTTGAGTGGCCCGGCCAGAGCCCGGACTTGAACCCGATCAAACATCTCTGGAGAGCCCTGAAAATAGATGTGTAGCAAGGCTCCTCATCCAACCTAAGAGCTTGAGAAGATCTGCAGAGAAGAATGGAAGTAACTCCCCAAAGACAGGTGTGCCAAGCTTGTAGCGTCATACGCAAGGCTGTAATGACTGCCAAAGGTGCTTCAATAAAAGGTACTGAGTAAAGGGTCTGCATTCTTATGTAAATTACATATTTCCGTTTTTTACATTTTTTTATTAGCAAAGTTGTTTTTGCTTTGTCATTATGGGGTACTATGTGTAGGTTGATGAGACAAAACAACTATTTAATACATTTTAGATCAAGGCTGTAACGTAGGAAAGTGTGGAACAATATTTTTTGAATGCACTGTGTACACGGGGTACCAGTACAGAGTCCATGTGCAAGGGTATGAGGTAATTTAGGTAGATATGTTCATATAGATAGGGAAAAAGTAACTATGCAATAGGATAGATAATGAACAGGAGCAGCAGGGCATGTGATGAGTCAAAAGTGTTAGTGCAAAAAGGGTCAATGTTCAGGGTCCTGTTGGTTCCAGACTTGGTGCATCGGTACCGCTTGCTGGGTGGCTGGAGTCTTTTGATTTTTTTTTCAATAACATGCCATTTATATCAAAAATGTGGATTTGGTTGTAAAATAGTGAACCAATCCTACAAAAAATGACATACACCACATCACCTATGTGAAATGTGTTTTGTAAAATGTCATTTATTAAGGTCCCCTGGAGCAAATTAGGGTTAAGTGCCTTGCTCAAGGACACATCAACTTGCCAGCTCAGATATTTAAACCAGCAATCATTTGGTCCCAACGCTCTAACCGTTAGGCTAACTGCCGTCCTTTAAGTCACTTCAACAAAAAGTAAGCTTGATGCATACTGTAGGATCAATCATGCTGTAGAGACAGGTTGTATATTATTCATGGCGATTCACATAATATTTATTTGACATCAGGGAAAAATGAGGTGGCTCCGAATGGGCTCTTCACCAGTGGCAAAGCCTGCAGTATTCTGCTCAGCTGTTGTAATTCAAGCAGTTAAGCAACACACTTTTCATTGAGGAAACCCAAGTCAGAACTGTGACATTCTTGAACCTATTCCCACACGTACAAAAAGTATTTAATGTAGTTAACCTCTACATTCTTTGCTATTACCCCCAATTCCTGTCAGCCCCACCCCAATGCACACGCTCTCTTACACACACACAAACACACACTAAAGTGTGCGTGATCCTGTGTTCGAAAGGTCATCATCATCATTTAATTTGTTACTCTGTCTTGTCAAACGCCCCTATCGGCATTCCCTGTCCTTGGCATTTATGTGGCTGTGGTGGTTAAACAAAAATGCAGCAAGAGGGTGCTGACCATGACTTTTGAAGCCAGGAAATATACATAGAAAGTCAACCCAATGGACGCATTCAAAGTTGCAGCCAACTTGAAAGTTGAGTGGAGACTTACCGCTCTACAAATCACCTGGCATCATGAATAACTACTCAATATTATTTGTAGATCAGTCAGTCAATCACAATTTGCCCATGATGCATAACGGTTTTAATGCTATCAAACATGGCCAATAACTAGCTTCCTTTTCAGACGGACTAATCGGCTAAACAGGAGCAATTGCTGACAAGCAATTCTTTGGGGGGGACCCCTTTCAAACTCATTACATAATTTGGAAAATAGTCCCTCCTAAAAAAAGCTTTGTTTTCTTTCCAAAGATAAATGGGGAAATGCTAAGCTTGAGTTAGCACTGATATCTGGGTGAATTGGGGATATGTACCAATGAGCAATTATTGGTTTCAATTAAGCACTTAAGCGCCTTTCGATGAACGGCAACTAATGCTGAGTGAAATTCGTTTTTTGGGGGGGGTTATTAAACAACGTCAGTTCAATTACTTGAATTCCATATCGTTTTTTGTTTGTTTGGTAATGAACCACAATGACCATAATCCATTGCGCCTGAGATTATACACTTTTATGCCTGCTACATTGCTAGATAAACACAGACCGCGTGAGAGAGGTATGTACACAACAAAACAAGGAGAGATTGGGATAGAGACAGTTTGTGAAAGTATGCCTAATCGACTTTGAAGAACTAGTACAATTATTTAAATCAGACAGCAATGCAGCGTACTTAGGCAGACTGGCCTAGCTAAATAAGATGTCTAAAGACAGTGCAGTATGGGGAGCACAGAGATAACGTTGTCTGGGTGGCTGCTACTACCTGAGCAGAGATGAGAGGCTTTAAGGAATGAAAAAAAAACAATCAAAATTAATCAAATAAAAACTAAGTAGTATACACAACTTGTTTTTTTATAGTAATGTCCTATTTTCTATTGATATTTACCCAATGTGGACCTGACAGAGAAAATGGAATGTTCACTATTTTTGGCTTAGGAATTTCTATAAAAATATCTCTAGAGTAATTTTAATGTAATTATTTCATCATGCATTTAATGTTTTAAATAATAATCAAAACTGTGATATTTTTTTTTAATAACCAAACCAACCTCAAAAGCAGTAATCATTCAGCACTAACATCAACAAAAATATAACCTCTGGTGAAAGCATCAAGTGATAAAAAATGTGCTTACACATGCTGTAACTAACTTGTGTTGTGTTTTCACTTTGAACGAAAACATGGGGGTTGGTCCTACGCAGCTCTGGGCTGGCCTCCTGGGCAAGGTGTGTCTTTGCGCTAACTTCCGACCACTCAACTGACGTTGCCAAAGATAAACACAAGCTATAGCTTGTCGAAAGATTAACTGTTGTGATAGCAGGGACAATGTTATCAGAAAATGTCTACAGAACATTATCAGTTGTAAGGTCTGAATCAACTTTACCCAAAAATAGAAAAAGTGAGAAAAAGACTGCTCATGATTATCCAGATACCGGATAATCATTGGAATACATTTTGAAAGGTTGCAACCATTGAAACATCTGGAAGGTTGGAAGGGTGACACCGAAATGGCAACCGTTCCCTTTGACAGGAAAGTGTTGGGATGTATTTTTAGCCTGCTTGCTACTTAGCTAGCTAATTACTGTATATAATTTTAGCTGCACATTTTTGTTGAAAGTTCTATTTATATTTGGGGTAAACATAACATTTACAATTTATTTATACAGTTGAAGTCGGAAGCTTAAATACACTTTTGTTGGAGTCACTAAAACTCGTTTTTCAACCACTCCACAATTTTCTTGTTAACAAACTATAATTTTGGCAAGTCGGTTAGGACATCGACTTTGTGCACGACACAAGTAATTTTTTAACAATTGTTTACAGACAGATTATTTCACTGTATCACAATTCCAGTGGGTCAGAAGTTTACATACACTAAGATGACGGTGCCTTTAAACAGCTTGGAAAATTCCAGAAAATGCTGTCATGGCTTTAGAAGCTTCTGATAGCCTAATTTACATCATTTGAGTCAATTGGAGGTGTATCTGTGGATGTATTACAAGGCCTACCTTCAAACTCAGAGCATCTTTGCTTGAAATCATTTTATGAAGATGCTGGAGTAAATAGGTACAAAGCATCTATATCCTTAGTAAAACGAGTCCTATACTGATATAACCTGAAAGGTTGCTCAGCAAGGAAGAAGCCACTGCTCCAAAACCGCCATAAAAAAGCCAGACTACGGTTTGCAACAAAGATCATACTTTTTGTCCTCTGGTCTGATGAAACAAAAATAGAACTGTTTGGCCATAATGACCATCGCTATGTTTGGAGGCTTTCAAGCCGTAGAACACCATCCCAACCGTGAAGCACGGGGATGGCAGCATCATGTTGTGGGTGTGCTTTGCTGCAGGAGGGACTATTATCACAAAATCGATGGCAACATGAGGTAGGAAAAATGATGTGGATATATTGAAGCAACATCTCAAGACATCAGTCATGAAGTGTCACTTTTGTCATAACGAGGAGACCAAGGCACAGCGTGAGATGAATACATTCTTCTTTATTTAATAAAAAAACTAACAAAACAAGTGTGACGCTATAAACACGAGTGCTGACATGCAACTACACAGACAATAACCCACGAAATACCCAAGGAATATGGCTACCTACATAAGGCCCCAATCAGAGACAACGATAAACAGCTGCCTCTGATTGGGAACCAATCTAGGCAACCATAGACATAAACACCTAGATATAGAACAACCCCTAAACATACAAAAAACACTAGATAATACAAAACTACACAAACCACCCTCGTCACACCCTGATCTAACCAAAATAATAAAGAAAACAAAGATAACTAAGGTCAGGGCGTGACAGTACCCCCCCAAAGGTGTGGACTCCCGGGTGCAAACCTAAACCTATATGGAAGGGTCTGCGTGGGCATCTTACCTCAGTGGCGGCTCTGGTTCTGGACGCCTTCTTTACATTGAGTCCTCGCCGGATGTTCTGGACTGGGGACCATCGCTGGACACCCCGGGCTATGGCCCGTCGCTGGAGACCCCGGGCTGTGGCCCGTCGCTGGAGACCCCGGGCTGTGGCCCGTCGCTGGAGACCCCGGGCTGTGGCCCGTCGCTGGAGACCCCGGGCTGTGGCCCGTCGCTGGACACCCCGGGCTGTGGCCCGTCGCGGACCCCGGACTGTTGCCCGTGCTGGAGACCCCGGGCTGTGGCCCGTCGCTGGAGACCCCGGGCTGTGGCCCGTCGCTGGACACCCCGGGCTGTGGCCCGTCGCTGGAGACCCCGGGCTGTGGCCCGTCGCTGGAGACTCCGGGCTGTGGCCCATCGCTGGAGACTCCGGGCTGTGGACCCCGGTCTGTGGCCCGTCGCTGGAGACCCCGGGCTGTGGACCGTCGCTGGAGACCCCGGGCTGTGGCCCGTCGCTGGAGACCCCGGGCTGTGGCCCGTCGCTGGAGACCCCGGGCTGTGGCCCGTCGCTGGAGACCCCGGGCTGTGGCCCGTCGCTAGAGACCCCGGGCTGTGGCCCGTCGCTGGACACCCCGGGCTGTGGCCCGTCGCTGGAGACCCCGGACTGTTGCCCGTCGCTGGAGACCCCGGGCTGTGGCCCGTCGCTGGAGACCCCGGGCTGTGGCCCGTCGCTGGAGACCCCGGGCTGTGGCCCGTCGCTGGAGACCCCGGGCTGTGGCCTGTCGCTGGAGACCCCGGGCTGTGGCCCGTCGCTGGAGACCCCGGGCTGTGGCCCGTCGCTGGAGACCCCCATTGGAGGTACTGGACTGTGGCCCGTCATTGAAGGTTCCAGACTGTGGCCCGTCGATGGAGGTTCCGGACTGTGGCCCGTCGTTGGAGGTTCCGGACTGTGGCCCGTCGTTGGAGGTTCTGGTCTGTGAACTGTTGCCGGACGCTCTGGACTGGGTACTGTCGCCGAATACTCTGTACTGCCGAGGCGCACTGTAGGCCTGGTGCATGGTGCCGGAACTGGTGGTACCGGGCTGAGGACACGCACTTCAGGGCAAGTGCGGGGAGGAGGAACAGGGCGTACTGGACCCTGGAGGCGCACTGGAAGCCTAGTGCGAGCTGTCGGCACTGGTGGTACTGGGCTGGTGACACTCACCTTAGGGCGAGTTCGGGGAGGAGGAACAGGACGTACTGGACTGTGGATGCGTACTGGAGGTCTGGAGTGTAGAGCTGACACAACCCGTCCTGGCTGGATGTTTATTTTCACCCTAGGGCGCTGGCACAGGACATACTGGGCATTGTAGACTCACAGGAAACACAGTATGCAAAGCCAGCGCAGGGTATCCCGGTCCAATGAGGAGACCAGGAGCGCTGAGCCGGCACCCTCCTTCCTGGCCGGATGCCCATTCTAGCCTGGCCAATGCGAGGAGCTGGAATAGATTGCACCGGGCTAGAATAGCGCACTGGAGACACCGTGCGCTCTACCGCATAACACGATGCCTGACCAGTAACACACTCCCCACAGTAAGCACGAAGAATTGGCTCAGGTCTCCTACCTTACTCAGCCAATCTCCTCGTGTACCCCCCCCAAAAAAAACTTTAGGGCTGCCTCCAGGGCTTCCGTGCTAGCCGTGTACCTTCATATCGTCGCCGTTCCTCTATTCTCCGGTGTTTTTCCTCGTAGTATCGCCATTCCGCTTCGCTGCCTCTAACTCCTCCTTAGGATGGCGATTCTCCCCCGGCTGTGTCCAGAGTCCTGCTCCATCTAATATCTCCTCCCAGGTCCATCTCCCCATTAAACGCTGTTCCTCCTTTTCACGCTGCTTGGTCCTTGTTTGGTGGGTTACTCTGTCACGTTTGCAGCGTGAGATGAATACATTCTTCTTATTTAAACTAAACAAACTAACAAACCGAATGTGACGCTATAAAAATGAGTGCTGACATGCAACTACACATAGACAATAACCAACGAAATACACAAGGAATATGTCTACCTAAATATAGTCCCCAATCAGAGTCAACGATAAACAGCTGCCTCTTATTGGGATCAATATTATTGGGACCAATCTAGCCAACCATAGACATACAAACACCTAGATATACAAGAACCCCTAGACATACAAAAACCCATAGACAATACGGAAACTACACAAACCACCCTCGACACACCCTGACCTAACCAAAATAATTTAGAAAACAAAGATAACTAAGGTCAGGGCGTGACATGAAGTTAAATCTTGGTCGCAAATGGGTCTTCCAAATGGACAATGACCCCAAGCATTCTTCCAAAGTTGTGGCAAAATGGCTTAAGGACAACAAAGTCAATGTATTGGAGTGGCCATCACAAGCCCCGACCTTAATCCTATAGAAAATGTGTGGGTAGAACTAAAAAAGTGTGTGCGAGCAAGGAGGCCTACAAACCTGACTCAGTTACACCAACTCTGTCAGGAGGAATGGACCAAAATTCACCAAACTTATTGTGGGAAGCTTGTGGAAGGCTGACTGAAAAGTTTGACCCAAGTTAAACAATTTAAAGGCAATCCTACCAAATACTAAGTGTATGTACACTTCTGACCCACTGGGAATGTGGTGAAAGAAATTAAAGCTGAAATAAATCATTATCTGAACTATTATTCTGACATTTTACGTTCTTAAAATAAAGTGGTGATCCTAACTGAAGTGATCCTAACAATTTTTACTAGGATTAAATGTCAGGTGTGTGTAAACTTCCGCCTTCAGCTGTACATGTGCAACAATAGTAATCATATTACTTGTATATGGCACATAATAAACTGCACACGCAAAAAAAATGCTATTTTGACAAGTGGCAATAAATCACTTTTATTGAGTAGCAGGAAAAATCAGGTTGTATACACTGTTGAAACTCCCACAACTCCAAGACTACATTGAAACTCAATTTATTTTTACATCACTGGTTAGATGACAACCCCCAGAAGTCAGTCAGCAAAATTTTGCAATGCTGCATTTTGATAAGGGGGTCACCAAAACAGAAAGGAAACACTTTAGTCAATCACTCATCAATTATCACGTTGAAATCAATAGCACGAGACGGGGGGAGATGAGGTTGCATGTCCTGTTAAAACTAACACAGCTCAAAAACCATACGGAATCTGAGAATAATGTGTACATTATAATGTATACATCATTTTCAACACATTATAATGTGTACAACGCATTTTGAAGTGTTTCATTTTGATTCAATTGCATCACCAGTGCGGTAAGTATAACGCAATATTTATTTTTGTACCACTTCCATAGATTTCACGTTAAAATCAATAGAACAAGGAGCAACTGTTTGTGGGTGTATGTGCTATTTAAACTAACACTATTCAAAGGCCACACAAAATCAGAGGATATTTTTTTCATCACTGATTAGAAGAGAATTTGTTGAAGATAGTCATCTCAATTCTAGAATGTCTGGAGATTCTGGGCAGCTGCCAAAAAGGGGAATTCTGATTTGATTACATAATATCGATGGAATATGATTCAATTATAGTAAGAACGTACGCACCATTTATGAATTCATCCACCTCGTCTTCTTCAATGCTCTCTATGGTTGTCACCATCAATGCTCAGTTGACTACAGCTAAATGGGGGGAAAATGCCATTACTACCAATAAGCCAGTGTCACAAGAGTGTCCTTTACATGGGATGTGGTGTTCTGCAGTAACGAGTGTAGCATGCTTCATTCTAATGTTACCATCCTATTACTTTGATTGCCCATAGTCTACCAATATTTAATGCAGATGAAGCCATTGTTTACTTGATTGCCCATAGCCTTTCCACATCATTCTGGTGGGTTGTTCACACTAGGAATCAATGATGTACTATATACAGCGTTTATATATAGGGTCTATACAGTATATTATATGCAATGTGATGAACAGGTAAACATATCTAAATATTTTGGTCGATTACCAACCATATAATTATTGAATCACAAAGCAGAATAAAAAATGAATATAGCATTTCTTACCTCTCTGTCACGTTCTGACCTTAGTTCCTTTGTTATGTCTTTGTTTTAGTATGGTCAGGGCGTGAGTTGGGTGGGTTGTCTATGTTATTTTTTCTATCATTTGGGATTTCTGTGTTCGGCCTGGTATGGTTCTCAATCAGAGGCAGCTGTCAATTGTTGTCCCTGATTGAGAATCATACTTAGGTTAGCTTATTTCACTTTTGAGTTGTGGGTGTTTATTTTCCGTATTAGTGTTTGTGCCACACAGGACTGTTTCGGCTTGACTACGTCACGTTTATTGTTTTTGTTCGGTGTTCATTACTTTATTAAAAAATATGAACACCTACCATGCTGCGCTTTGGTCCTCACCTTCTTCCGCCACAGACGTTCGTTACACTCTCAGCATTAAGTTTTGCAACACTTACAGCCTCAGCCAGGTTCCTTGAAATCAGACTCCAGCAGTATCTCCCTAAGAAATACATGTTTATCTAATGCTAGTTATTTTATAACTAGATGCATTTTCTGGGGTCAAAATGCTACCGACTACCTTACTAGCTGGTATATCATCAACAAACCACACACACTATCATGCAACGATTTGCATATCTAGTTTTAGCTAGCTAACGTTAGTTGAAATAAAGCATAGGAAATATTGTAAGATTTATGCAGTGTAGATGATGTGGCTAGCTAGAGATTTACTGTAGTAAGTACAAAAATAGAAGATGTTAGCTAGCTTGAACATTAAACACACTAGGGCTAGCAGCTAACATTAGATAAGTAGCTTGCTAAGTAGCTAGCAGGATAGAAAGGCAACCCAACACTTACCTGTCCATGAGAATGGTGGCCATTTTTGGTGTCACTCTTCCACCCTTTCAGATCGTTCAATGGTTACCACCTTTCAAAATGAATTCCAATGTTGATCCGGTATCTGAATTAGTTATGGACAGTCTTTTTCTCGCTTCGCTTGGAATTGATTTAGAGCCAATAACTTATAATCATTCTTGTTGTGTAGACATTTCCAGCAATTCTGGTCCCTGCTTCCACAGCAGTTTATCTGTTACAAGCAATAGCTTGCTGGTTGCGTCTGCTGTGTTTCGGCTTATGCAGAAAGAAACTTTCCACTTCCCCTCTCTCTCTCTAACACTGCCATTTGAATGGGCAGGAGTTAGCGCAAAGACACACCTTGCCCAGAAGGCCAGCCCAGAGCAGTGTAAGACCAATCCCCTTGTTTTCATTCAAAGTGAAAACACAACACAATAAGTGGGGTGGCCTGGGGGCAACCACAGCCTGTGGACTTCAGCTTTAAGATGAAATCCGGGGAACCCTTCTGTTTATTCAATCTGTACTGAAGTATGTGATTGTGGTCATTAGAACAATGGACAATGAACAATGTGCAACAGAAAATGAAATGTGTGTTTCTTATTTGACTCTTAAGTCCAGGTGGTCTTAAATCTGGTTAGTCTCTCTCTGTTTCAGTCCATTTTCTTACGTTTGGTGCCTAATGAACACAACCCTTGCCAGTATGGGCTGTATGTTCGTAGGCTGACATGGGGAGTGGACGAGCAATAGTACACAGTAAAACCTTTCTCCAGCTGGGAAGAATTTAGCTCAGCCTGCAGCCCCAGCATGAGCCCTCAGAATTGGCTCAAATCAGAAGGATTTATAAATTTTCAGATTCAAATGTATATTTTCTGGTTTGCATCCCGCAGAAAGGATAGGCTTACCTATTCACAGGCAGTGGGACTACTTTAATTAAACATTGCAGGAAAATAACAGTACATTCCAGTATGAAGGATATCACAAAAAATGATAATGCTGTGTTATTATGTAATACCAATGGAAGGGAAAGAGGAAATCTGATTTACGCTTCAAATAAGCAGAAATCCAAGAATGAGCTATGGAGATCCAAGAATGCACTATGAAGATCTGAGAAAGAGCTGGAGCCAGCATGAGATACAATTAGTCAGAACCAAGACAATACACAAAAACATCTACAACTCCTACAGGAGTGTATAGCGCCGAAGTATGCAGTTAGACAGATTTTGTTCTCATATATCATGCATATTCTGTTTTAGTTGAGAACGTAGACAGTGTGGACCTTTTAATATTTTATATGGACTCACTGGAATGAACTGTGAAACCCAGATGTTGGATTCGTCAGATATTCTGCTGCAAAAAAACAAACTCTAAGAGAGAAGCAGCAATCTCACTTGTGCCTATAGTGTTATACAGGTGAACCACAGTCAGAAAAGATTGTTAGTCGATTTTAGCGATTAGCCAACTGAAACTGCATGTTTGTCACATTGTGGGATCTATACGAAGACCAAGGATTGTGGTTTGGTATCTCAGCTAGGCAGTGTGACGAGAAGGATGTTTTGTGGAAATAACAAATATAATTTCACATCCTATATACCGTATCCCTCCCTGAAGAGATTTAATTAAATACTTGAGAGAGTTCTACAAAGCAAGGGGGTACTCCTTTGGCCTTGACTCACCGGGAAAATGAACAGCACTGCAAGGCTACATGAATATTTCCTGGTGCTAACAGCCAGTCCGGAAAGCATGCCAACGTTTTGATGGAGGCCAAACAGCTGGTCCTATAAGTCAGCTGGGACGCCAGTGACTTACGTTCCTCCTATGTCAGGTACCGGAGTCAGAACACTATGTATTCGTTTCACCCTAATTTATCCAGGTGAATCTTGGAGAAGACATTCTGGTCCTCAATAATGACCTGGTTTGATGGACGAGCAATAGACGAGAGGAAATGACAATAACATATCAAACAGTGCAACATTTGAATTATCTACAGTATCTGTGACCAACAGATTGCATATCTGATATGTATTCCCAGTCATGTGAAATCAATAGATTTGGGCCTAATTTTTATTTTTCAGCTGACAGGTTTCCTTATATGAACTGTAACTCAATAAAATATTTGAAATTGTTTCATTTTGTGTTCATATTTTTGTTCAGTATACATTTTAATATGATTTTCTTTTGTGTAATTATAGGAATAAAAGTCTAGGTAGGCACAATGATACCATAACTAGCAACAACAAAACATCTTCAAGTCATTCAAAATATCACAAGAAATATGGACACCACATGTTTCTTTGTCATGCCTAGTTGCCAGGTCTTTTTGTGCTTTAGTCAACTTCTCTATCATTTATAGCCATGCTCAACATTCCTGAAGAACGAACAAGATAAACAACAGCCTTACTATATGTTTTAATAGTTTATATAATAATACAATATAATACAATGGGTTCTGTCAACAAAATCATTGACAATAATAATAACCGATAATGAAATCATTATAATGAGTCAACTCTTCAAGCATTGTGTGTGTGTGTGTGTGTGTGTGTGTGTGTGTGTGTGTGTGTGTGTGTGTGTGTGTGTGTGTGTGTGTGTGTGTGTGTGTGTGTGTGTGTGTGTGTGTGTGTGTGTGTGTGTGCATCCACACGAGTCTGTGTCTTCAAAGTGCATTGTAGCCTGAGGGGAGAAACTTTCTCCCCCCCAATGTGCTAAGAGGGGGAGGTGAGGAATAGGATAAACAAGGGAGAATCTCAATTGCATTTCCCTGATCACCACCTCTCTCCTCGCCTCCTTCTCAAAACCAATTGGAAAAGAAGGTGAGAGGGGAAGGACCTCTGACCTTCTCATCCAATGAGTTTTAAGAAGGAGATGCGGACAGAGGATGCAACGAATCAAGGAAATGCAAATGAGATTCTCCCAAGGACAGAGAAAGCAATTATTTGACAGCTATTAAAGTCCCCATTCAGTCTTTGTAAAAAAAAAAATTAAATCATCACACTATATCTGATCACTGTGTGTGTGTATTTAGTGAAAATAACTTATTTCCCTGAGCCTCTTTTGGCCCTCAAAATGCTCAATCGGATCATGTGGGTGTTAGGAAACAAATTTGAATATATTTACATTCACAGCCTTGATTAGCTGATAGGATGGTCTAGAGATCACACCCTTACCCAGATGAACAGTCAATGGTCTATTATAATTAGGTCACATTGTGACATCATGATGTGGGCCAAAAGTTCCTTCCCTCCTGAACAGGCTTCAATTGCAAGATTGTTTTTCAAATATCTCTGTCCCAAAAAGGGCATTATCATAATATTTCCAATTTCAGATTTTTGTTTTTACCCTTTCATTCCTGAATTCCAAGTATCTCTAATGGTTGCCCCAGCATTAGTTTTTGTTTATGTGTGTGACGTCAAAATGCACTCACTGTTTCAAAATGTGATTGTTATTTTCACATTTTGAATTGAGGTGAGTTCCACCTCCTCAATAATTTGCATAGAAGTAGCCCATTTCACTGTAGTGGAAAATTTATGTTTGAGGCATTACTGAGCCGGAAAAACTTCTCTCTTCGTTTAGATCTCAAGTACTTCCCCAGATCAAGTATGCAGACATTTGCACAGTCTTGCACAGGCTTTCCCCCTGGCACATGAATCTGTCATTGCCTTCATTGTTGTTTTTCTTACAGATAACAACTTTGGACATGTGTACGTTTCAACAAAATAAGTGCTTTAATTTACATATATTTTGTTGTCGTGTCTACTGTAGCATATTGTACACTGGTTGCCCAACTAAAAGTTTTGAGATTATGCTGCGGGACTTTGTGATTTAGTACGATACCCTGAGTCACTGCTTAATTGCTCCAGATCAGCACAAGGGGAAGTTAGAGCACTGATTATGCTTTTTGGTCCCAAGGCGCTAAAGTGTCTCTAAATGACAATGAATGGGCAACATATACCAAATAGAAACTGACTATTGTGCACGACTTCAAAATTGAATTTCAATTAACTGAATGATGAGGATGAAGGTGATTGAATTTATAACAATAGTGTAAGAATTGCTATTCTTCTGTCCTGCATGCGCACAACCTGAAAAATACATTATTTTTTGTTTCTTGTCATCATTATTACTTACTAAACCACACTAAGGTTATTCATCTAAGAGAAACGAAAATGTTCAATGATATTCCATGATATTCTTATGATATACAGTATGTGTTGGCTGAATATAAGCAAGTGATGTCTGCTAAATAATCAAGGTGATGGCACAGTCATATAGCCTCAGAACCTAATCAAAGTTGAGTGACTCATTCATTCATGGTTTGGATAATTTAAAAAATAAGTATCAACATTCTTTCTGATAGTCTTAAATAAATACATATTTTGGTTATCCTGACCTGGACACCATGTATTATAATAGACCATTATGGGCTATTAGCAGGGCAATAGGCTCTTGGCAATAGGCTCTTGCCAAAACCTCTCTGTATTTTGATACTTTGTGCAAGGCAATTGATCAACATTAAAAACTTGGTGGATGGGGTGACGCAGTGGTCTAAGACACTGCATCGCAGTGCAAACTGCATTGCTACAGATGTTGGTTCAATACCCATGCAGAGGGACCGAGGGACCCATGAGGCGACAGTGGGCTTTTGAAGTCTCTCCCTGTAAAAACAGAAATAAATAATTCAAAATTACAAATTAGTAAGAATGTCTCACCCCATGTTCAAGAATGGCCTTTTTCTCGCTCGCTTTAGGTTATTTGAAAATAAAATAATCTCGAAAATGCTATTTTTTTAAACAAAGATATTATTATTATGAATTAATTTAGAATTATATAAAATCCCCTCACAGATCACATTTGCACTAACGAAAAATGCCCCTTGGATATTAATTTAGAATCCTCCAATTCTCTAAATCTAATTATTGGCGGAGAGTCACGTCATTGAAAACATATTTTTTCGATATACTGTAGGCCTACCGTAGGTGTCATGAGTCTCACTAGATATACTGTAGGCCTACCGTAGGTGTCATGAGTCTCACTAGATATACTGTAGGCCTACCGTAGGTGTCATGAGTGTCACTAGATATACTGTAGGCCTACCGTAGGTGTCATGAGTCTCACTAGATATACTGTAGGCCTACCGTAGGTGTCATGAGTCTCACTAGATATACTGTAGGCCTACCGTAGGTGTCATGAGTCTCACTAGATATACTGTAGGCCTACTGTAGGTGTCATGAGTCTCACTAGATATACTGTAGGCCTACCGTAGGTGTCATGAGTCTCACTAATGTTGAGTTATGTGCTGTTAAAAGTGGTGAAGGTCTTATTTATTTAAACATAATTTTGAAGTTAGAAGCAATAGGAATTGTGATATTTCAGCACCATTTTGCGCTGCTCTGATACAAGCATGGGGACTGGTCTTCATAAATCAATGCGATTTTTATTTTCACTGAATCTCTGTTGGTTGGTTAGACTACAATTAGGTTGTGGAAATATTATGCTCTTAGCACTGTAGCCTACTGCTGACCCTCACATTGCACAATGCCAATTGACTGGTACTGTACATATTACCTCAATTATCTCGACTAACCTGTACCCCCGCACATTGACTCGCTACCGGTACCCCCTGTATATAGCCTTGTTATTGTTATTTCACTGATCCTCTTTTATTTTTACTTTGGTTTATTTTGTAAATATTTTTCTTAACTCTTAAATCAGCTGGGCTTGACAATCTGGACGCTCTATTTCTGAAACTATCCGCCGCCATTGTCGCAACCCCTATTACCAGCCTGTTCAACCTCTCTGTCATATCGTCTGAGATCCCCAAGGATTGGAAAGCTGCCGCAGTCATCCCCCTCTTCAAAGGGGGAGACACCCTGGACCCAAACTGTTACAGACCTATATCCATTCTGCCTTGCCTATCTAAGGTCTTCGAAAGCCAAGTCAACAAACAGGTCACTGACCATCTGGTTTCTCCGCTATGCAATCTGGTTTCCGAGCCGGTCACGGGTGCACCTCAGCCACACTCAAGGTACTAAACGACATCATAACCGCCATCGATAAAAGACAGTACTGTGCAGCCGTCTTCATCGACCTTGCCAAGGCTTTCGACTCTGTCAATCACCATATTCTTATCAGCAGACTCAGTAGCCTCGGTTTTTCGGATGACTGCCTTGCCTGGTTCACCAATTACTTTGCAGACAGAGTTCAGTGTGTCAAATCGGAGGGCATGCTGTCCGGTCCTCTGGCAGTCTCTATGGGGGTGCCACAGGGTTCAATTCTCGAGCCGACTCTTTTCTCTGTATATATCAATAATGTTGCTCTTGCTGCGGGCGATTCCCTGATCCACCTCTACGCAGACAACACCATTCTATATACTTTCGGCCCGTCATTGGACACTGTGCTATCTAACCTCCAAACGAGCCTCAATGCCATACAACACTCCTTCCGTGGCCTCCAACTGCTCTTAAACGCTAGTAAAACCAAATGCATGCTTTTCAACCGATCGCTGCCTGCACCCGCTTGCCCGACTAGCATCACCACACTGAATGGTTCCGACCTTGAATATGTGGACACCTATAAGTACCTAGGTGTCTGGCTAGACTGCAAACTCTCCTTCCAGACCCATATCAAACATCTCCAATCGAAAATCAAATCAAGAGTCGGCTTTCTATTCCGTAACAAAGCCTCCTTCACTCACGCTGCCAAGCTTACCCTAGTAAAACTGACTATCCTACCGATCCTCGACTTCGGCGATGTCATCTACAAAATTGCTTCCAACACTCTTCTCAGCAAACTGGATGCAGTTTATCACAGTGCATCCGTTTTGTCACTAAAGCACCTTATACTACCCACCACTGCGACTTGTATGCTCTAGTCGGCTGGCCCTCGCTACATATTCGTCGCAAGACCCACTGGCTCCAGGTCGTCTACAAGGCCATGCTAGGTAAAGCTCCGCCTTATCTCAGTTCACTGGTCACGATGGCAACACCCATCCGTAGCACGCGCTCCAGCAGGTGTATCTCACTGATCATCCCTAAAGCCAACACCTCATTCGGCCGCCTTTCGTTCCAGTACTCTGCTGCATGTGACTGGAACGAATTGCAAAAATCGCTGAAGTTGGAGACCTTTATCTCCCTCACCAACTTCAAACATCAGCTATCTGAGCAGCTAACCGATCGCTGCAGCTGTACATAATCTATTGGTAAATAGCCCACCCATTTTCACCTACCTCATCCCCACAGTTTTTATTTATTTACTTTTCTGCTCTTTTGCACACCAATATCTCTACCTGTACATGATCATTTATCAATCCATTGTTAATCTGCAATATTGTATTTATTCGCCTACCTCCTCATGCCTTTTGCACACATTGTATATAGACTCCCCTTTTTTTTCTACTGTGTTATTGACTTGTTAATTGTTTACTCCATTTGTAACTCTGTGTTGTCTGTTCACACTGCTATGCTTTATCTTGGCCAGGTCGCAGTTGTAAATGAGAACTTGTTCTCAACTAGCCTACCTGGTTAAATAAAGGTGAAATAAAAATAAATAAAATAAAAAAACTCTTATTTTTCTTTAAACTGCATTTTTGGTTATGGTCTTGGAAGTAAGCATTTCACAGTAAGGTTAAAAGTAGTGAAGGTCTTATTTATTTAAAAATTATTTTGGAGTTAGAAGCAATAGCAATATGTTGTATTTGCTGTATGTGCCAAATTAAATTTGATTTGATGTATGTATGCACAGTATGTATTGAGAATAAGGTTTCAAGTATTGGTGACAAATCATGCATTTAAATTCTTGCATAGATTGTAATGGACACATATGATGTGTGTAAAATACTTTTTTGAAGGTTGTACTTCCGGAATTGAATGAAGGGAAGTGAATGATGGTATTTGACATGCATACTGCAAACAGACCAAACTTAACCTGTCTCCTCATCTTATCTGTGGTTGATGCAAAAAAAACAAACATACCCATCGTCAGATTACTTTTGATTTTTAGAAAGTGTTTTACTCAATTATTTCAATAAATTGGTGAGCTCACCCGTGACAAATTTGTAAATGATATTTTACATACAGACCTTTTTTTAAAGGACGAAAGAGTTTTGTCTGCTTAGTGTTTTCATTTTTGCTATGGGGAAAATATTGAGATGCTGATATCAGCCTGGCACCCCCTCATAGTATGTGTATGGAAATATCATTCAAAAAATATGGAACATCTATTTGTTTATGCACTGTAAAAAATGTACATACTGACTGACTTCGATATCATAATACCCATGGCCTGTCCAGAAACAACCCCAAGCTCCTACTGCCCAGAGTCGAGACACATGGAGATCTGAGTGGGATTGATGGGTAGTGATATGGTGAACAATAAAGTAAGATTTCTTAATGTCTGCATAAGATTGGTGTGAATTGACTTATTAATGAAATGATGTTACTGTACATGGTTAGCTGACTGAAATCCTATTTACCTAATTAATCATTTATAACCACTCACTAACTATAGCTAGGGGCATATCTCTAAGCTAGCAATACATACTGTTGTTTTGGCTGTATGGCATCATTGAATAAGATTACCAATGGTTAGTTATCCTGTTATGGCTGCAATCCCAATACCGGGATCGATATGACAACTACCAGTGAAAATAGAGGGCGCCAAATTCAAACCACAGAAATCTCATAATTACAATTCCTAAAACATACATGTGGTTCGTATCATTTTAAAGGTAATCTTGTTGTTAATCCCACCAAAGTGTCCGATTTCAAATAGGCTTTTCAGCGAAAGCACTACAAACGATTATGTTAGGTCTCCACCAAACCACAATAAGCACAGCCATTTTCCAGCGAAATATAGTATTCACAAAAAGCAGAAATAGAGATAAAATGAATCACTAACCTTGAATTATCTTCATCAGATGACACTCGTAGGACTTCATGTTACACAATACATGCATGTTTTGTTTGATAAAGTTCATATTTATATAAAAAAATCTGAGTTTACATTGCCTTATTAGATTCACTAGTTCCAAAAACATCAAGTGATTTTGCATAGCCATATCGTTTCACAGAAATACTCATCATAAATGTAGATGATAATATAAGTTATACACATGGATATTATAGATATACCTCTCCTTAATGCAACCGCTGTGTCAGATTTCAAAAAGGTTTACGGAAAAAGCAACACATGCAATAATCTGAGACGGCGCTCAGAACAGAAGCCAAATTAGCTGCCATGTTGGAGTCAACAGAAACCAGAAAATACATGATAAATGTTTCCTTACCTTTGATGAACTTCATCAGAATGCAGTCCTAGGAATGCCAGGTCCACAATAAATGCTTGATTTGTTCGAAAATGTCCGTTATTTATGTCCATTTAGCTACTTTGGTTAGCGCGTTTGGTAAACAATTCCACTATAATGTGACGAAATGTCCAAAAGTTCCGTAACAGTCAGTAGAAACATGTCAAAAGATGTACTGAATCAATCTTTAGAATGTTGTTCACATATATCTTGAATAACCTTCCATTATAATGACTTCAGATGACCGGTGGAACGCAGGTCCTTCCACTGTGAACGCGCATAGTGAAAGCATGGTCAACTCATGGCAGTGGTGACTATTTGCTGTCTCCTTTGTCCCCCCTTCACATTAGTCATCAGACAAAGTTCTATTGACTGTTGATATCTAGAAAACTCATCCATATCCCGCTGTAATTTCAATGAGAGCTTGGTTGAAAATCTGCCACTCCCAGTAAAAAAACAGGAAGTGGAATTTCTCAGGTTTTTGCCTGCTATATGAGTTCTGTTATACTCACAGACATAATTCAAACAGTTTTAGAAATTTCAGAGCAAATATTAGCAACTATGACTAAGGAGCAGGCCGTTGGATATGGGCACCTCTGTGCACCTTTCATCCAAGCTACTCAATACTGCCCCCGCAGCCATAAGACGTTATCTAACTAGGATATATCAGTCAGCAAACCATTTGCAGTAAGAGCAGTTCAATACACACTCAATACAAGCTCAATCGTACGCAGAAATTGAGAATTCATAATTTATCTTGGCACTGTGGCACGGTATGGGCAGCTATTAATTGATTAAATAATCAATAATAGATTCTTAGAATGGCGTTAGAAGGGTGAACTCAACTCAAGTGTTGGCTGTTCAGTTAATCAATGACAGGCATTCCACATTTAACCTCACCCACATGTGAAAATCTAAATATCATTTTTATTTATATGCATAAATGAGGGGCCTCCCGAGTGGTTAGTCGCCTCTTCACTGTTGACGTTGAGACTGATGTTTTGCATGTTATATTTAATGAAGCTGCCAGTTGAGGACGTATGAGGCCTCTTTTCTTAAACTAGACTAACTGTACTTGTCCTCTTGCTCAGTTGTGCACCGGGGCCTCCCACTCCTCTTTCTATTCTGGTTAGAGACAGTTTGCGCTCTTCTGTGAAGAGTCGTACACATCGTTGTACGATATCTTCCATTTTTGCATGGAATAGCCTTAATTTCTCAGAACAGGAATCGACTGACGAGTTTGAGAAGAAAGTGCTTTGTTTCTGGTCATTTTCAGCCTGTTAACAAACCCACAAATGCTGATGCTCCAGATACTCAACATATGGAATCATGCAGTAACGAAAAAAGTGTTAAACAAATCCAAATACATTTATTTGCACACTTGGCATTCTATGAACCAGGTTCATGAGGTAGTCACGTGGAATGCATTTCAATTAAGAGGTCTGCCTTGTTAAAAGTTAATTGGTGGAACTTCTTTCGTTATTCATTTGTTTGAGCCAATCAGTTGTGTTGTGACAAGGTAGGTCTGCTATACAGAATATTGCCCTATTTGGTAATATACAAAGTCCATTATTACTTTAAGACATCAAGGTCAGTCAATCCAGAAAATGTCAAGAACTTCAAAAGTTTCTTCAAGTGCAGTTGCAAAATCATCAAGCGCTATGATGAAACTGGCACTCATGAGGACCGCCACAGGAAAGGAAGACCCAGAGTTACCTCTGCAGCAGAGGATAAGTCAATTAGAGTTAAATGCACCTCAGATTGCAACCCAAATAAACGCTTCACAGAGTTCAAGTAACAGACACATCTCAACATCAACTGTTCAAAGGAGACTGTGTGAATCAGGCCTTTATGGTTGAATTGCTGAAAAGATACCACTACTAAAGGACACCAATAATAAGAAGAGACTTGCTTGGGCCAAGAAACACCAGTGTTAGACCAGTGGAAATCTGATGATTCCAAATTTGAAATTTTTCCAACATCCCATGTCTTTGTGAGAAGCAGAGTAGGTGTACAAATGATCTCTGCATGTGTGGTTCCCACCGTGATGCACGGAGGAGGAGTTGTGATGGTGTGGGTGTGCTTTGCTGTTGACAAATTCAAGGCACATTTAGACAGCATGGTTACCAAAACATTCTGCAGCAATGCACCATCCCATCTGATTTGCGCATAGTGGGACTATCATTTGTTTTTCAACAGGACAATGACCCAACACGCCTCCAGGCTATGTAAGGGCTATTTGACCAAGAAGGAGAGTGATGGAGTGCTGTATCAGATGACCTGGCCTCCACAATCACACAAACTCAACCAAATTGAGATGGTTTGTGATGAGTTGGACTGCAAAGTAAAGGAAAAGCAGCCAACAAGTGCTCAGCATATGTGGGAACTCCTTCAAAACTGTTAAAGCATTCCAGGTGAAGCTGGTTGAGAGAATGCCAAGCATGTGCAAAGCTGTCATCAAGGCAAAGGTTGGCTACTTTGAAGAATCTAAAATCTAAAATATATTTTGATTTCTTTAACACTTTTTTGCTTACTACATGATTCCATATGTGTTAACCCATAGTTTTGATGTCTTCACTATTATTCTACAATGTAGAAAATAGTAAAATGAAGAAAAACCCTTGAATGAGTAGGTGTGTCTAAACATTTGACTGGTACTGTACATAGCAGTTATGTGAATCACACTGCTGCTCTCTCAATCAATAATGCTCTACAGATTGTGGTTTTTGTGGATGAATATGTGTATTTTAAGTTGAATTGATGAAGTGTAGGCTAAATTGCCTTTTAATCATGGCTTATGCTACATATCCTATTAAATGTGTTGGAATAGAAAGCAATGGGATAGAAGCCTACATAACCCATGAAGGAAAAAATATTCATTTTTGTCTTCTACTAATGATTGTTCAGGGGAAAGTAATTTAAAATGAATCTGATTACATTGCAGAGTTTCAGTAATCCAAAAGTTACGTTACTGAATACAATTTTGTCACAAGTCACTAGTAACTGTAAAGGAATACATTTACAAGGTACCCTACCCAACCCTGAAGTCATTATTTTTATTTTACTCCTTGAGATGATAAGTGAAGTTGAACATGTTCAAATTAGGTGAAGTCCAAGGTTTTTTTGGACAACCCTTAAAACTTCTTTGGGATAGGGGGCAGTATTTCCACGTCCCGATGAATAGCGTGCCCAGAGTAAACTGCCTGATACTCAGGCTCAGAAGCTAGGATATGCATATAATTAGATC
Organism: Oncorhynchus masou masou; assembly: GCF_036934945.1. Taxonomy (NCBI): domain Eukaryota; kingdom Metazoa; phylum Chordata; class Actinopteri; order Salmoniformes; family Salmonidae; genus Oncorhynchus; species Oncorhynchus masou. The sequence goes on from NC_088227.1 coordinate 3,415,075, forward strand.
TAGATAGAAAACACTCTAAAGTGTCTAAAACTGTTAAAATTATGTATGTGAGAAGAGCAGAACTGATATGGCAGGCGAAACCCCATGGACAAACATCCCCCCAAAAATCATTTTCAGCTTGCCACTATCTTCAAAGGGGAGTACTATAATTATGAGCCCAAGTCCTCCAAAATTGCAGTTCTTAGGGGTTCCACTAGATGTCAACAATCTTTAGAAAGAGGTCCAGGCTGGTTTTGCTGCCAGACAAACTAAACAACTTCCTTGCTCACTTTGAGGATAACACAGTGCCACTGACACGGCCCACTACCAAAACCTGCAGGCTCTCCTTCACCGCAACCTATGTGAGTAAAACATTTAAACTTGTTAACTCTCGCAAGGCTGCCGGCCCAAACGGCATCCCTAGCCGCGTCATCAGAGCATGTGCAGACCAGCTGGCTGGTGTGTTTATGGCCATTTTCAATCAATCTCTATCCCAGTCTGCTGCTCCCACATGCTTCAAGAGGTCCGCTATTGTTCCTGTTCCCAAGAAAGCTAAGGTAACTGAGCTAAACAAATATTTCCCCGTAGCACTCACTTCCCGTCGTCATGAAGTGCTTTCAGATACTAGTCAAGGATCATATCACCTCCACCCTACCTGACAACCTAGACCCACTCCAATTTGCCTACCACCCCAATAGGTCCACAGTCGTTGCAATCACAATCACACTGCACACTGCCCTAACCCATCTGGACCAAAGGAATATCTATGTAAGAGTGCTGTTCATCAATCACGGCTCAACACAAGGGTGCGTTCTCAGCCCTCTCCTGTATTCCCTGTTCACCCCTGACTGCATGGCCATGCATGCCTCCAACTCAATCATCAAGTTTGCAGACGACACTACAGTGGTAGGCTTGATTACCAACAACGACGAGACGGTCTACAGGGAGGAGGTGAGGGCCCTCAGAGTGTGGTGTCAGGAAAATAACCTCACACTCAACGTCAACAAAACAAAGGAGATGATCGTGGACTTCAGGAAACAGCAAAGGGAGCACCCCCCTATCCACATCAACGGGACAATAGTGGAGAAGGTGGAAAGTTTTAAGTTCCTCGGCGTACACATCACGGACAAACTGAAATGGTCCACCCACACAGACAGCGTGACGAAAAAGGCGCAATAGCGCCTCTTCAACCTCAGGAGGCTGAAGGAATTTGGTTTGGCACCAAAAACACTCACAAATCTTTACAAATGCATATTCGAGAGCATCCTGTCGGGCTGTATCACCGCCTGGTACGGCAACTGCTCCACCCACAACCGTTAGGCTCTCCGGAGGGTAGTGAGGGCTGCACAACACATCACCGGGGGCCCTCCAGGACACCTACACCACCCGATGTCACAGGAAGGCCAAAAAGATCATGAAGGACAACAATCACCCGAGCCACTGCCTGTTTACCCCGTTATCATCAAGAAGGCAAGGTCAGTACAGGTGCATCAAAGCGGTGACTGAGAGACTGAAAAACAGCTTCTATCTTGAGGCCATCAGACTGTTAAACAGCCATCACTAACATTGAGAGGCTGCTGCCAACATACTGACTCAAATCTCCAGCCACTTTAATAATTAAAAAATGGCGGTAATAAATGTATCACTAATCAATTTAAACAATGCCACTTTATATCTTGTTTACATACCCTACATTACTAATCTAATATGTATATAATGGTCGGAAATAGAAGCACAAGCATTTCGCTACATTCGCATTAACATCTGCTAACCATGTGTATGTGACCAATAACATTTGATTTGATTTGATATCAGTGGGGCTGGGAGGAAGTACATAGCATGACACACACTCTCTCTCTCTCTGTCACCCTCCTTCCCTTCCTCCCAGGAAACAAAAAGGCCTTCCTCCTTCCCCGTACCTCAATCCCCCCTTACCCCAACCTGACAGGTACTGATCCTCTTCCCCTCTCTCTTTCCTCTCCTATCCTCCCTCTCTTCCTCCTGACCACATCCATCTGAATTTCAACAGAGATTCCTTATTTATCAATTCCATTCAGATAGGGTCTCGGGAGATGGGAGACATCTGCTCCATGCACTTTGAAGATGCATCTACCAGCTCAATTACGAGCGGGGCCAAGGCCTCGTTTGCATATGGTGGCATGGAGAGTGTATCACTAACAGGTGGTGGGAGAGAACATACATGGCGGGCTGTTTGATAAATAAAATATATTATGGTAATTCAGCAATAGAAGAGAAGGGAGATCTGACTGCTGGGAAATTGTTGGGCTGTGTGCTCTCAGCTGGAGAGTAGATTAGGCCCGATAGACAGACATACACGCAAGCAAGGGCACACGCCTATACACTCACAAACTCATTCTAGACATGGTGGAAACTTGAATGTCCATCCATAGAGACACAGCACAGATGCACACACAGACAGTGACACACACACACACACCATACAAAGATACTGACATACCAATTTGAGAGGCAAGACAACCCCTTCCAGTGGGGAAATCTGTACACACACACATACACACACACACTTAGAGGTGAGGTCAAATGTCCTGAGACTGGTGGGCTCCCATATGATTGATGAGGTCAGGGTGATTCATCAAGCGTTTGATCTCCCTTCAGCCATTAAGAGTATCTCACAGGACACTACAGTTTGATTGATTGATTCATGAAATTTGAACACACTTTTAAATCGATTGACTTCACAAAACCAGGACCCTCACTCCCCCTCATCTTCCCCCAATTCCCCTTGTCGCCCGTATATCATACCTGACGCCTTTCACTCTCCACATCCAAGACAACAGATTAATGCATAAAATAAAATGATATTTGTACAGAGTTTAATGACTGTGATAGAAGTAAACTGAGGTTTGATCAACAACATTGTAGATACTCCACAATACTAACCTAAATGAAAGAGTGAAAAGAAGGAGCCTTGTACAGAATACAAAATATAATTAAACATGCGATGTGTTTACAACAAGGCACTAAAGTAGCAATTAATTTTTTGTCCTGAATACAAAGTGTTCTTGTATGTTTGGGGAAAATCCAACAGAACAGAACTGAGTACCACTCTCTGTAACGGTTTTCATGCGGTGAAGGAGAGTCGGACCAAAATGCAGCGTGTAGATTGCGATCCATGTTTAATGAACAAACGTAAACACGAATCAATACAAATACTACAAAACAAAAGAACGTAACAAAAACCGAAACAGCCTATACTAGTGTAAACTAACACAGAGACAGGAACAAGGACACTAAGGACAATCACCCACGAAACACACAAAGAATATGGCTGCCTAAATATGGTCCCCAATCAGAGACAACGATAATCACCTGACTCTGATTGAGAACCGCCTCAGGCAGCCATAGACTAACGCTGGACATCCCACAAAACCCCAAGACAAAAACACACCACAATAACCCATGTCACACCCTGGCCTGACCGAATAAATGAAGAATAAACATAATATATTTCGACCAGGGCGTGACACTCTCCATATATTCAAGCATGGTGTTGGTTGCATTCTGTTATGGGTATACTTGTAATCGTTATTAAGGAGTGTGAACATTTCAGGATAAAAAAGAAAAGGATTGGAGCTCAGTACAGGCAAAATCCTAGATGAAAACCTGGTCCAGTCTGCTTTCTACCAGACACTGGGAGATGAATTCACCTTTCAGCAGGACAAAAACCTAAAACGAACAAATCTACATTGGAGTTGCTTTACCAAGAAGTCAGTGAATGTTCTTGAGTGGACGAGTTACAGTTTTGACTTAAATCTACTTGAAAATCTATGGAAAGAATATTGCACATTCCAAATGTGGAAAGCTGTTAGACATTTACCCAGAGAGAAATCTATGGATAGAATAATGGGCACATGTTGCACAATCCAAATGTGGAAAGCTGTTAGACACTTACCCAGAGAGGCTCACAGCTGTAATCGCTGCCAAAGTTGCTTTTTCAAAGTATTGAGTCAGGGGTGTGAATACTTATGTAAATGAGATATTTCTGTATTCCATTCTCAATAAATTTGCAAAAAATTATAAAACATATTTTCACTTAGTCATTATTGGGTATTGTGAGTAGATTGATGTGGATTTGTTTAATTTAATCCATTTTAGGTGAGATATATATATTTTTAATCCATTTTGAATTCAGGCTGTAAAACAAAAGAAATTGAAATAAGTCAAGGGCTATGAATACTTTCTGAAGGCACTACTGTTTGTGAATGTGTGCGGGTTTTGTGTGAGAGTGTCAGTGTAGTGTGTGTGTGAGAGAGTGAGTGTTAATACAGTGTGTATATACTGTATATAGTCCTTGAGTGTGCATAGAGTTCGTGCAAGATAGGATCAGTGCAGATAGACTGGCTAACCATTCATTAACTATTTAGCAGTCTTATGGCTGTTTAGCAGTCTTATGGCTTGGGTTAGAAGCTGTCTCAGCGTTAATCAAAGCTTTGTAAAGCAACACATCACAAGGCTGTTTAAGTTGTCAATTAAAGGGCTAATGAGTAAGGCAGGGTTGTGGGTGGGTCCCAGTCCCAGTCCCACCCTCAATTCTGCTTTGCTCATACGATGAGCCCATCGGCCTGACCCTGGATGACGACCACTTCCCCAAACGTCATACCCATAACACATCTGGGCCTGATTCCCCCTAGGAGAGCTCTAGCAGCCAGGTATCAGGAGAACAGAGGGGCTCATTCTCTCTGTGTATGTTTGTGATGATTACATGCTCCTAGGGGGACCGCTGAATAGCATTGTTCCCCAGTCAAATAATATTACAAAAAATATTCATATTCATATAAGTTTATCGATCACATGACAAAACATTAAGTACACTTATCATCAGGAAGCTTGGTCACGAAAATCAGAAAAGCAATCAAATTAACCGTTTACCTTTGATGATCTTCGGATGTTTTCACTCACGAGACTCCCAGATAGACAGCAAATGTTCCTTTTGTTCCATAAAGATAATTTTCTATAGCCGACATACCTCCGTTTCTTGTCCACATTTTGATGAGAAATCCACCGGAAATTGCGGTCACGACAACGCTGAAAAAAACTCCAAATTAGATCCAGAATATCGACAAAAACATGGCAAACGTTTTTTTATAATCAATCCTCAAGGTGTTTGTCAAATATCTATTAGATAATATATCAACCGGGACAATTGGCTTTTTAGTAGGAGCGAGAGGAACAATGGCCGCCTTTGTCTATTATGAACAAATCACTCTGAGAGCTACCACCTGACCACTGACGCAATGTCGCCGTTCACGATAATTTTTCAAAATAAAAGCCTGAAACTACGTCTAGTGGCTGTAGACACATTAGGGAAGCCATAGAAAAAGGAATCTGGTTGATATCCCTTTCACTGCTAAATAGGGATGCATAGGAACGCAGAGGTTTCTAAATAAGAGTCACCTCCTGATTGGATTTTTCTCAGGCTTTCACCTGCAATATCAGTTCTGTTATACTCACAGACAATATTTTTACAGTTTTTGAAACTTTAGAGTGTTTTCTATCCTAAGCTGTTATATGCATATTCTAGCATCTGGTTCTGAGAAATAGCCCGTTTACTTTGGGAACGTTATTTTTCCAAAAATGAAAATCGTGCCCACTAGTTTCAAGAGGTTAATGAAGCCCTTCTTTACTGGCCCTTCGTGCTTACCCGCAGTACCATTCACCTTTTCCCCCAGATTTCTCACACTGACGCTAGGCATTAAACTTGACTCTTGTCCCCGGTTTGAGACTGAGGCCATTTGGCTTAGGCCACATGTTTTCACATGACCCACCAACTGAACTCGTATGTTAGAAACAGCAGAAAATAACCACATGAAAGACAGGGAAATAATGAATAAGTGTCAAAGGACTTCTGATCTCAAAAGACGATGAGGAAAAAGTCTAAACCAAATGAAGACGTAGTGGCTCCATTCCAATCAATTATCTCCAAAATGTGAATGAAGGAGAGAGTTCTGAACGCTCCCCTCTGTTTTATCCCCCCGTCTGCGGCCGCAGAGAGATATTCTTCTTATAGGATGCGTGGCACAAATCCATTAGCTCTGCTGTATCTTAGCGACTGCAGACCTGTTCTAGGTCCACCTCCTTGGAAAGAGAGTAGTCAAAGTTGGACAGGAACATATTGGGCATGTTCCAGGTAGACTAAATGCTGCATAGGTCTGCACAGGTCAGCACAGCTTTGCAATGCTGGAGGATGTGTTAAACATCTCAGGAGCACATCAACATGATACTAGGTGTAAATGGGTGTAGCTGGTGCATGGAAGTCAGGGGCAGGAGAGCAGAAAAGAGTGGACTAAGCTCTTTACTCAGACAATATTATTAAAACATTACGCAATACGCATCACAAACAACAAACGCCCAAAGAACAAGTGAGGCAGCACAAAGTACACACAACCAAGTAAAAAGTACTGGCTGCCACAAAGCACGGGTACAAAACAAAACCCTGCATACACCAGTCGGAAGCGTACCAACCTGACAATAAACAATTTCACACACAGACATGGGGGGAACAGAGGGTTATATACACGACAAGTAATGAGGGAATGTAAACCAGCTGTGTGGGACAACAAGACAAAACAAATGGAAAATTAAAGGTGGATTGGCGATGGCAAGACCGGTGACGACGACCGCCGAACGCCGCCCGAAGAAGGAGAGGAACCGACTTCGGTGGAAATCGTGACAGTACCACCCCCCACCTTGATGCGCGGCTCCAGCAGTGTGCCGACACCTGCCTCGGGGACGACCCGGAGGGCGAGGTGCAGGGCGATCCGAACGGAGAAGGTGGAACTCCCGCAGCATTGAAGGGTCCAACACGTCCTCCATCGGAACCCGGCATCTCTCCTCCGGACCGTACCCCTCCCACTCCACGAGGTACTGAAGGTCCCTCGCCCAACGCCTCGAATCCAGTATGGAGCGAACGGAATACGGTGGGGCCCCCTCGACGTCCAGAGGGGGCGGAAGAACCTCCCGCACCTCAGACTCCTGGAGCGGGCCAGTCACCACTGGCCTGAGGAGAGACACATGGAAGGAGGGGATAATATGGTAATCGGGGGGAAGCTGTAACTTATAACAAACCTCGTTCAGTCTCCTCAGGACTTTAAATAGCCCCACAAACTGTGGCCACAGATTCCGGCAGGTCAGGCGGAGGGGTAGGTTTCGGGATGAGAGCCAGACTCGGTCTCGTTCCCCCTGTTTGACCACCGGGACCTCACTGCGGTGACGGTCTGCACTGGCTTTCTGCCACAGAACAGCCCGATGAAGGTGAACATGAGCGTTGTCCCATGTCGCCTCCGCGCGTCTGGACCAGTCAATCTGACTCTGATGCCAAGGCTCCAGAACTGACTGGTACCCCAGTACGCACTGGAATTGAGAGAGGTTAGTGAAGGAGTGGCAGAGCAAGTTCTGGGCCCTCTCTACAAAATGGCACGAACGCCGCCCACTCCCCCGGCCGGTCCTGGCAATAAGACCTCAGAAACCTACCCACATCCTTGTTCACTCTCTCGACCTGCCCGTTACTCTCGGGGTGAAAACCAGAGGTAAGGCTGATCGAGACCCCCAGACGTTCCATGAACGCCTTCCAGACCCTCGAAGTAAACTGGGGACCCCGATCAGACACTATTTCCTCAGGCACCCCGTAGTGCCGGAAGACGTGCGTAAACAAGACCTCTGCAGTCTGTAGGGTCGTAGGGAGACCGGGCAGAGGGAGGAGATGACAGGACTTAGAAAAAAGGTCCACAACGACCAGGATCGTGGTGTTACCCTGTGAGGGAGGATGATCGGTAAGGAAATCCACCAACAGGTGCGACCAAGGCCGTTGTGGAACGGGTAAGGGGTGTAGCTTACCTCTGGGCAGGTGCCTAGGAGCCTTACACTGGGCGCACACCGAGCAGGAGGAAACATAAACCCTCACGTCCTAAGCCAAAGTAGGCCACCAGTACTTCCCACTCAGACAGGGCACCATCCGACCAATGCCTGGATGACCAGAGGAGGGTGACGTGTGGGCCCAATAGATCAGCCAATCACGGACAGCAGACGAAACATACAGATGCCCAGCGGGACACTGGAGGGGAGTGGGCTCTGCACGTCGTGCCTGCTCAACGTCTGCGTTCAGCTCCCACACTACTAACGGCACCACCAGGCAGGAGGCCGGGAGTATGGGGGTGGGATCCATGGGCCGCTCCTTTGTGTCATACAGCCGGGACAGTGTGTCTGCCTTCACGTTCTGGGAACCTGGTCTTTAAGAAAGGGTGAAAATAAAACAGGTGAGAAACAGTCTCCTCGCTGCCTGGATGTACTCCAGATTGTGGTGGTCAGTCCAGATGGGAAAAGGGTATTTAGCCCCCTCAAGCCAATGTCTCCACGCCTTCAAAGCCTTAACAACAGCCAACATCTCCCGGTCCTCCACATCATAGTTTCGCTCCGCCGGGCTGAGCTTCCTCGAGAAGAAGGAACAGGGGCAGAGCTTCGGTGGCATACCCGAGCGCTGAGAGAGCACGGCTCCTATCCCAGATTCGGAAGCGTCCACCTCCACTATGAATGCCAAAGAGGGATCCGGATGGGACAGCACGGGAGCCGAGGTAGACAGAGCCCTCAGTTGATCAAAAGCCCTGTCCGCCTCAGCCGACCCCTGCAAACATACCGGTCCCCCCTTCAGCAGTGAGGTAATGGGAGCCGCTACCTGACCAAATCCCCAGATAAACCTTAGGTAGTAATTGGCAAACTCTGGAAACCGCTGCACCTCCTTTACCATGGTGGTTGTCGGCCATTTACGCACGACTGAAATGCGGTCACTCTCCATCCTGTTTAGGCCTCAATAGTCAATACACGGGAGCAGACCTCCCTCCTTCTTCTTCACAAAAAAGAAACTCGAGGAGGCGGGTGAAGTAGGGGACCGAATGTACCCCTGACGCTAGGACTTTTGAGATATATGATTCCATTGCCGCCATCTCCGCCTGTGACAGGGGATACACGTGACTCCTGGGAAGTGCGGCGTCTACCAGGAGATTTATCGCATAATCCCCCCGTTGATGGGGTGGTAATTGAGTCACCTTCTTTTCGGAGAAGGCGAGAGCCAAATCGGCATATTCGGGGGGAATGCGCACGGTGGAGACCTGGTCTGGACTTTCCACCATAGTAGCACCAACGGAAACCCCTAAACACCTCCCCGAGCACTCCCGCGACCACCCCATGAGTGCTGTTGGAGGGGCTGGAGGATCTCCCTGTCTCTCCCAGCGGTCCAAGGTTTGGATGACGCGGTCCATGGCTTCGCCGAGATCGTGGAGCATGGCCGGGTGCACCCAGACGCACTCCTCGACCCCTATACCAGCGGCACCTGCTCCTGCTGACTCCATATTGTGGGTGTGAAGTTCTGTCAATGGGTAGCTGTAGCTGGTGCATGGAAGTCAGGCGCAGGAGAAAAGAGATGAGTGGAGAAAGCATTTTACTCAGACAATATTTCTAAAACAGGACGCAACCGCATCACAAAAAAACAAATGCCCAAAGAACAAGTGAGGCAGCACAAAGTGCACACAACCAAGTACAAAGTACCGGCTGCCACAAAGCACGGGTACAACACAACACTCGGCGTACACCAGCCGGAAGCGTACCAACCTACAATAAACAATTTCACACACAGACATAGGGGGAACAGAGGGGTATATACACCAGGTGTGTGGGAAAACAAGACCAAACAAATGTAAAATGAAAGGTGAATTGACGATGGCCAGAAGACCGCCGAACAAGGAGAGGAACCGACTTCAACGGAATTCGTGACACTAGACCTGCACAGAATGTATGGTTCTAGAATGCACCTTCCTGATTCCAGACGACAATGGCCTAAACATGTCGAAAAATAAAGTTACTGTATTTATAGTGCAGTGAAAAAGTATTTTCCCCCTTTTTGATTTACTGAATGTCATCACATCTTCAAACATAACCTAATATTAGAGAAAGGGAAACTGAGTTTACAAATAACAAAAAATATATTCTTATTTTATTTATTTAATTAACAAACTTATGCAACACCCATTCCCCTGTGTGAAACAGTAATTGCCCCCTGACACTCAATAACTGGTTGTGCCACCTTTACCTGCAATGACTACAACCAAATGCTTCCTGCAGAACTGCTTTAAGTCAGCGACATTTGTGGGTTTTCAAGCATGAACTGCTCATTTCAAGTCTTGCGAGAACATCTCCATTGGGATTAGGTATGGACTTTGACTAGGCCATTCCAAATTGTATAATTTGTTGCTTTTTAGCCATTTTCATATAGACTTGATAATGTGTTTTGGATCGTTGTCTTGCTGTATGACCCAGCTGTGTTTCAGCTTTAGCTCACAGACAGATGGCTTGCCATTCTCCTGTAGAATGATCTGATGCAAAGCAGAATTCATGGTTCCTTCTATTAAGGTAAGTCGTCCAGGTTCTGAATCAGCAAAGTTTCCCCAAACCATCACACTACCACCACCTTGCTTGACTGTTGATATGAGATTCCTACTGTACAATGCAATGTTTGGTTTTCACTAGGCATAATGGGACCCATGTTGTCCAGGTGCTTCCAGGTGCTTTTTGGCAAACTTGAATAAACTTTTTGGACAGAGGAGGTCGTGCTTGAAAACCCACAAATGTTGCTGAGTTACAGCAGTTCCGCATTGAGGACAAATTCCTCCACAGTGACGTGAGAGACTGATCAACAACTACAGGAAGCTTTTGGTTGGAGTCCTTGCATCTAAAGGTGGCACAACCAGTTATTGAGTGTAAGGGGGCAATTACTTTCTCACACGGCATTGGGTGTTGCACACTTTGTTTATGAAATAAAAACATGAAATAAGTTGTTGTGTTATTTGTTCACTCAGTTTCCCTTTATCTGATATCAGGTTTTGGTTGACGATCTGATAACATTCAGTATCAAAAATATGTAAAAGTAGGGAAAATTAGAATGAGGGAAAATGCCTTTTCACGGCACTGTAAACCTAGCTGTCACTCACTGGTATGAGACATTAGGGACATGGACGAAGAAAAATATTGGGGGTCAACAAATACCCGATGCTGTTCTTATGTTATTTGTGTGCTTTGAATTGCTCTAATAAATTGCCAGATGGGTAAATGGAACACTGAACCATGCCACATACCGAAAGTGGCTGCTCGGCAAATATATTGTGTGTATCATATTAAAACGAGAGAACAGTATTCCATCTTGATAACAAGTTTAATGAAGTTTAAATACCCGCACAGTACGAGGACGCTTTTCATACGTCAATTTGATCTATAATGGATGAGAAATGGCCAAAAGGGACAACTTAAAAGAAAATTTGACCTAAAGGAAAATATGGGAGACATTAATAGGACATTCTCCTCAGCACAATTCATCTTTCCCCTCCCTGCATTAACCGAGAGACAGAATAAGGATGTTGGCGATGGTGACATGTTAAAAGATCTAGAAAACAGTGCTCCATGATGAACTCAAGAGCCAGAGGCAGGGAAATCAGAGAAAAAAACTTGTATATAAGATAAGCTTGAAAGTGGCACAAAGTGAGCTCTGAACATGCTCAAGATCTGTCTCTATCGTGTCGTGATTAACTGCCTTTAGGCTGTAGTCGGGACGATCAACCATACCACATCTCCCACGTGGGATATGTGAGAAGCTACGCCATGGTGCATGTTCGGTGAGCGCTCCCCAAACAAAGGTGATTTGTCAAAGAAAAAGTTGAGATTAAGTTAAAAAAAAAACACAGGAAGCAGCCCAGACCTATTTGATTCTATTTTTGCAGATAGTTTTGCTGCCATTACAGTCTAAATAGATGCTGTTCAACCTGTTTGACATATTATTGTAGGCAACCAGGGGAATAACCCACTCTGTCACAGCTACAGAGCCCCAGCTATTAAAACAACATGGGAATTTGCAGTGCATTCAGAAAGTATTCAGACCTTGACTTTTTCCACATTTTGTTACATTACAGCCTTATTCTAAAATTGATCAAAACAAAAAAGCATCATCCATCTACAGACAATACCCCATAATGACAAAGTTAAAACAGGTTTTAAGAATTTTTGCAAATGTAAAAAAAACAAAAAACAGATACCTAATTTAGGTTCTTTCCATTGATCCTCTTTGAGATGTTATTACAAATTGATTGGAGTCCACCTGTGGTAGATTCCATTGATTGGACATGATTTGGAAAGGCACACACCTGTCTATATAAGGTCCCACAATTGACAGTGCATGTCATATCAAAAACCAAGCCATGAGGTCGAAGGACTCGCTCTCAACCTTTGAGTTGTTATTGAAGACTCATATCTTCAGTGGGTCTTATGATTGAGTGTAGTCTGGCCTAGGGGTGTGAAGGTGAAGGTGAATGGAAAGGCAATGGAGTGATGAACTGCCCATGCTATCTCTGCCTGGCCGGTTCCCCTCTCTCCACTGGGATTCTCTGCCTCTAACCCTATTACGGGAGCTGAATCACTGGCTTACTATTGCTCTTCCATGCCGTCCCTAGGAGGGGTGCGTCACTTCAGTGGGTTGAGTCACTAACATGATCTTCCTGTCCGTGTTGGCGCCCCCTTCAGATTCGTGCCATGGGGGAGATCTTCATGGGCTACACTCGGCCTTGTCTCAGGGTAGTAGGTTGGTGGTTGAAGATATCCCTCTAGTGGTGTAGGGGCTGTGCCTTAGCAAAGTTGGTGGGGTTATATCCTGCCTGTTTTGCTCTGTCTGGGGGTATCATCGGACAGGGCCACAGTGTCTCGCAACCCCTCTTGTCTCAGCCTCCAGTATTTATGCTGCAGTAGTCGGGGGGCTAGGGTCAGACTGTTACATTTGGAGTGGATCTCCTCAATTAACCGGTGTCCTGTGTGAATTTAAGTATGCTCCCTCTAATTCTCTCTCTCTCTTTTTCTCTCTCTCTTTCTCTCTCTCTTCTCTCGGATCTGAGCCCCAGGACTACTTGGCCTGATGACTCCTTGCTGTCCCCAGTCCACCTATTCATGCTGCTGCTCCAGTTTCAATTGTTCTGCCTGCGGCTATGGAACCCTGACCTGTTCACCGGACGTGCTACCTTGTCCCAGAGCTGCTGTTTAGGAGACTCTCTCTCTACTGCACCTGCTGTCTCTAACTCTGAATGACTGGCTATGAAAAGCCAACTGATATTTACTCCTGAGGTGCTGACCTGTTGCCCCCTATAACCACTGTGATTATTATTATTTTACCCTGCTGGTCATCTATGAACTTTTGAACTTCTTCACCATGTACTGTTATAATCTCCTCCAGGCATATCCAGAAGAGGACTGGCCACCCCTCAGAGGGCCACCCCGCTTTATAAATACATTTGATTGTGTCGAGGCACAGATCTGGGGAAGGGTACCAACAAATCTCTGCAGCATTGAAGGTCCTCAAGATCAAAGTGGCCTCCATCATTCTTAAATGTAAGAAGTTTGGAACCACTCCTCCTAGAGCTGACCGGGCCAAACTGAGCAATAAGGGGAGAAGGGCCTTGGTCAGGGAGGGGACCAAGAACCCGATGATCACTCTGACAGCCCACTTAGGGTTTGCCAAAAGGCACCTAAAGGACTCTCAGACCATGAGAAACAAGATAATCTGATCTGATGAAACCAAGAATGAACTCTTTGGCCTGAATGCCAAGTGTCACGTCTGTAGGAAACCTGGCACCATCCCTCCGGTGAAGCATGGTGGTGGCAGCATCATAATGTGGAGACTTTTTCAGCTGCAGGGACTTGGAGACTAGTCATGATCAAGGGAAAGATGAACGAAGCAAAGTACAGAAAGATCCTTGATGACCTCAGACTGGGGCGAAGGTTCACCTTCCAACAGGACAACGACCCTAACCACACAGCCAAGACCATGCAGGGGTGGCTTTGGGTCTTGTCTCTGAATGTCCTTGAGTGGCCCAGCCAGAGCCCGGACTTGAACCCAATCGAACAACTCTGGAGTGACCTGAAAATTGCTGTGCAGCAACGCTCTCCTTTCAACCTGACAGATCTTGAGAGAATCCGCAGCTAAGAATGAGAGAAACTTCCCAAATATAGGTGTGCCAAGCTTGTAGCATCATACCCAAGAACACTCTAAGCTGTCATCGCTGCCAAAGGTGCTTTAATAACAAAGTATTAAGTAAAGGGTCTGAATACTTTTGTAAATGAGATATTTATTTTATATTTTGATACATTTGCTAAAATATCTAAACCTGTTTTTGTGTCACGCCTTGGTCTAAGTATTTCGTGTTTTCTTTATTATTTTGCTCAGGCCAGGGTGTGACATGGGTTATTTATGTGGTGTGTTTTGTCTTGGGGTTTTTGTATGTAATGGGATTGTGGTTAGTGGGTTTGTCTAGAAAAGTCTATGGTTGCCTGGAGTGGTTCTCAATCAGAGGCAGGTGTTTATCGTTGTCTCTGATTGGGAACCATATTTAGGCAGCCATATTCTTTGAGTGTTTCGTGGGTGATTGTTCCTGTCTCAGTGTTTGTTTGCACCAGATAAGGCTGTTCAGGGTTTCAAGTTACGTTTATTGTTTTGCATTGTTCATGTATCGAAATAACCACGCTGCATTTTGGTCCGCCTCTCCTTCGACGGAATAAAGCCTTAACATTTTGCTTTGTCATAAAAGGGTATTGTGTGTTGATTAATGAGTTTAAAAAAACTATTTAATCCATTTTAAAATAAGGCTGTCATGTAACAAAATGTGCAATAAGTCAAGGTGTCTGTATACTTTCCGAATGCACTGTCTATGCAATTAAATGGGTTTGAAAAATAAACAAGGTGTAAAGGGTTGTTACAGGAAACCATAGCATGGGAAAATAATCCTTCCTGAACATGTTAATTTCTCATATCTAGCTATTTCCCTCTGGATTCCTGTGTGTAAACTAACCCACACTCCCACACTGGTGAGTTATGGACATAGCTTTCAATGCCTCCACTGTTGCTTCTTACACTGTAGCTTGCTTCTTGTAGATGCAATGTACTTTTCATGAATAAAATAAATGCTATGATATTCATCACTTTCCCTGATCCTAACCTAAAGATAATCTTAAAATATCTGCACAACACCAAGTCCTCTCATCAGTGGGATGTGCAAACCTGAGAGATGTATAGAGGACCAGTTTTTGCTTGGGTTGTACCATTTAGGACTTTAACCATTTGGAAGTAGTCCACTGGCTGGGAATTTCAATGGGTTAGGAAGGATAAGATTATTTTATACAGGTCATCAGTAGGGATTTAGTCATTTAGCAGATACTTTTATCCAGAGCGACTTACAGGAGAAATTGTGGTTAAGTGCCTTGTTCAAGGGCACATCGACAGATTTTTCACCTAGTCAGCTCGGGACCTCAAACCGGCAACCGTTCAGTTATGGGCCCAATGCTCTTAACCGCTAGGCATCAGCCATTCAATTAAAACTTGGGAGCAAACATTCCAGAACTGCAGATGGCAGTAAATAGCCAACCTTGGGTTTATTGCGATTCGAACAACACACTTCAGGTGGCAGTATGCACCTTTCAGTTTGTTTACCAACTTATAGAAGTAGTAGAATAAGCAAATTGACAACGTAAAAATGAAGATGACCTCAATTGCACTGACAACGTTGCGATTTCTATTAATCTCTGTGGTGCAGACCAGTGTCATCTACAGATTTACTGTCAACATCCTGTTGGTCAAAGGTCAAAGGTCAGATCAGGGCCACAGACACCATAACATCATGATCCAATGTATTCGAGTTAAACAGTCAAAAAAATGAAGAGAGTCCCAACACTGGAATAATTGCGTACTTCTCTGATATTGATGTCAATTTATTGTTCATGCAGGCCTTTGCCAAGCAAGTCTGTGTGGGAACATATGTGACTCACCACCTGGATTCGGTCTTATGTAGCAAAATTTGCAATTGTGTTTTTTACATTATATAAAAGAAGAGACTGAGCTACAAAATGGTATATCATACACATTTGAGGAACAATGGAAAAGTAATTCTGCTTTGAAAGTTGATCAACTTGTAAACTCACTGATGAGAAAATCGCCTTTGAATGTCTTGCTATCTAGTGAAGAGCTCAACTTTGTGTACACCCATTCAGCATCGTTCACACCCTCCCATCACACCCTCCCACACTCTTTTCCCCACCCATCTCGTTTCACTCTCGAAGCGCACCCTGACACTCTGACCGATGATTTGTTTACCTCTGGATAACATGACAACAGCATAACCAGCTCTGATGGCAACAATTTCATTGTTTACTGACACCGGCCATATTCAGCGGGTGTTGTACACACGTCACGTAATGTTAGCTAATGTGTACACCCAGGTAAACTAGGCAAACAATGAAGGTAAACAATGTACCTAGCTAGGTAAACAAAGTGTAAGTTCACACACGTCACATAACGTTAGCTAACGAGCCAGCTAACATTAGCAAGTTGAAAAACAATGAACAGTGCCAACAATGCCACAGTGCTGGGAGCTAACCAACCATGTTCAATGTTAGCTAGCTCTCGCGTCTCGGTGTCAGGAATGCCATGCCATGGTTGACTTTAGTTTGAAGATGTAATCCGGAGACAGATGTTTCCTCCATCTCTTTAGCTATCATAATCTAAATTCAATGATTTCAAAACTTGTTCCTCCAGAAAGTGGAGAGCCACACTTATGCAGCTCCACTATACATATGTTTTTTTTAAAAGCCGCATTCGACAGCCGCATAATAGTTTGTTATTAAGGCACATGAAAGTTCACATGTTCAAGAAGGCATTTCTGCCAAAAAATGCATTTTGATTAAAAAAATTTTTTTTTACGTTAAAATAGCTCCCCTAGGAATTTGTGACTTGTGACATATGACTACTTTCCTGAATTGGGTCACATATGGATATTTTGTTTTCACCTTAAAGTTAGTATAATGGTGCAATAGTTCCATGAAGTTGTTAGAGCAACAATCAGGATGACTTTAACTTTTTTTTTTTTATTATTTTATTTCACCTTTATTTAACCAGGTAGGCTAGTTGAGAACAAGTTCTCATTTACAACTGCAACCTGGCCAAGACAAAGCAAAGCAGTGCGACACAAACAACAACACAGAGTTACACTTGGAATAAACAAAACATACAGTCAATAACACAATAGAAAAAATTATATTTACAGTTTGTGCACAAATGAGTTAAGATAAGGGAGGGTAAGCCAATAAATAGGCCATGGTGGCGAAATAATTACAATTTAGCAATTAAACGCTGGAGTGATAGAGACTGGAGTGATAGATGTGCAGAAGATGAATGTGCAAGTAGAGAAACTGGGGTGCAAAGGAGCAAAACAAATTCTAAAATAACAGTATGGGGATGAGGTAGTTGGATGGGCTATTTACAGATGGGCTATGTACAGGTGCAGTGATCTGTGGGCTGCTCTGACAGTTGTTGCTTAAAGTTAGTGAGGGTTATAAGAGTCTCCAGTTTCAGCGATTTTTGCAATTCCTTTCAGTCATTGGCAGCAGAGAACTGGAAGGAAAGGCGGCCAAAGGAAGAATTGACTTTGGGAGTGACCAGTGAAATATACCTGCTGGAGCGCGTGCTACGGGTGGGTGCTGCTATGGTGACCAGTGAGTTGAGATAAGTCGGGGCTTTAACTAGCAAAGACTTATAGATGACCTGGAGCCAGTGGGTTTGGCGACGGATTTGAAGCGAGGGCCAGCCAACGAGAGCATACAGGTCGCAGTGGTTGGTAGAATATGGGGCTTTGGTGACAAAACGGATGGCACTATGATAGACTGCATCCAATTTGCTGAGTAGAGTGTTGGCAATATTGTAAATGACATCGCCGAGGTCAAGGATCGGTAGGATAGTTAGTTTTACGAGGGTATGTTTGGCAGCATGAGTGAAGCATGCTTTGGTGTGAAATAGGAAGCCAGATTTAGGAAGATTTAGGAAGCTATATTTAATTTTAGATTGGAGATGCTTAATGTGAGTCTGGAAGGAGAGTTTACAGTCTAAACAGACACCTAGGTTTTTGTAGATGTCCACATATTCTAAGTCAGAACCATCCAGAGTAGTGATCCTGGACAGGTGGGCAGGTGCTGGTAGCATTCGGTTGAAAAGCATGCATTTAGTTTTACTTGCATTTAAGAGCAGTTGGAGGCCACGGAAGGAGAGTTGTATGGCATTGAAGCTCGTCTGGAGGTTAGTTAACACAGTGTCCAAAGAAGGGGCAGATGTATACAGAATGGTGTCGTCTGCATAGAGGTTGATCAGAGAATGACCAGCAGCAAGAGTGACATCATTGATGTATACAGAGAAGAGAGTCGGCCCGAGATTTGAACCCTGTGGCCCTCCCATAGAGACTACCAGAGGTCCGGACAACAAGCTCTCCGATTTGACACACTGAACTCTGTCTGAGAAATCGTTGGTGAACCAGGCGAGGCAGTCATTTGCGAAACCAAGGCTTTTGAGTCTGCCGATAAAAATGTGGTGACTGACAGAGTTGAAGGCCTTGGTCAGGTCTATGAAAACAGCTGCACAGTATTGTCTCTTATCGATGGAGGTTATGATAACTTTTAGGATCTTGAGAGTGGCTGTGCCCCCCTGATCAGCTCGGAAACCAGATTGCATAGTGGAGGAGGTACGGTGGGATTAGAAATGCTCGGTGATCTGATTGTTAACTTGGCTTTCGAAGACCTTAGAAATGCAGAGTAGGATAGATATAGGTCTGTAGCAGATTGGGTCTAGAGTGTCTCCCCCTTTGAAGAGGTGGCTGACCGCGACAGCCTTCCAATCTTTGGGGATCTCAGACAATATGCAAAGGGTGGATGAACAGGCTAGTAATAGGGGTTGCAACAATTTCGGCTGATTTTCTTTAGAAAGAGAGGGTCCAGATTGTCTAGTGTTGCTGATTTGTAGGGGTCCAGATTTTGCAGCTCTTTCAGAACATCAGCTATCTGGATTTGGGTGAAGGAGAAATGGGGAGGCATGGGCAAGTTGCTGTGGTGGTTGCAGGGCTGTTGACCAGGGTAGGGGTGGCCAGGTGGAAAGCATTGCCAGCTGTTGAAAAATTCTTCTTGAAATTCTCAATCGTCGTGGATTTATCGGTGGTGACAGTGTTTCCTAGCTTCAGTGCAGTGGGCAGCTGGGAGGAGGTGCTCTTATTCGCCATGGACTTTTCAGTGTCCGAGAACCTTTTGGAGTTGGTCCTGCAGGATGCAAATTTCTGTTTGAAAAAGCTAGCCTTTGCTTTCCTAACTGCCTGTGTATATTTGTTCCTAACTTCTCTGAAAAGTTGCATATCGCAGGGGCTATTCGATTCTAATGCAGTACCTAATAAACTCTAATTTTGGAAACTTCCCCCTGATCATTAATGCAGAATGCGGTCAAGGTGGTTTAACATGTAGATCTATTTTATATGTGGGAGGATTCAAAACCTTTCAATATGTGATTTCAGCTGGCGATAAGATCTAGAGACCATTGTTGTAACAAAATGGTCATCAAATCCGAGTCTCCCAAATTTTGCAATTTCATAATTGTAAATAAACATGTAAATTGATTCCAGGAAAGTGATTCCATTCTCCACTGTTCACGCTTTCTCATACAGTTGGCATACACAGATTTCCAGTGTTTTCCTCTGTATGCGTTGCCTCTGCCTGGATTATGATATAGGTTATCTCCTGTGTCACTGGCAATGTTTTCTTTAAATTTGTTTCTAGGCAGCGTGTCATACTGTGGGTTGAGATCATCACAATGGGAATATTAAGACCTGGGTTACGAGTGCGTAAATTCAACTTTATTCACTTTTTATTTACTTTTCTCTCTACGCATTTTCTCTCTACGTGTCAGCCAGCTATTCATTTGGGTGTATATCAGGGAAATGGAGGTGTGTCTACATATACACAGTATTCTGACATTGACTTAATCCCCTCGTTATTCCATCACATTTACTTGTGAAGAATCCATGAACAAGGTTCGAGCCACCTATCGGTTCCAAGTGGAAAAACATTGATTTACTTTTTCCCAGCTGCATGCTGTGTTATTTATCTATTGATAGATCTATTTATAACACCTAGGTAAATGAGTAAACCGTTTGGAAATTAACATGGCCCTGTACCGTATGGCTGCAGTCTTGTGAGCTCCGACCCAACCCAAGTGTCACATGCTTCGTAAACAACAGGTGTAGATTAACAGTGAAATGCTTACTTACGGGCCTTTCCCAACAATGCATAATACAAACAAATACAATTATAAGAACAGAAAAAATGATTGTAACACATGGAATAAATAAACAATGACAATTGATAGCTTGGGTATATACATAATTTTGCACGCCCA
Organism: Oncorhynchus masou masou; assembly: GCF_036934945.1. Lineage (NCBI taxonomy): Eukaryota > Metazoa > Chordata > Actinopteri > Salmoniformes > Salmonidae > Oncorhynchus > Oncorhynchus masou. Next base: position 3,435,371 of record NC_088227.1, read on the forward strand.
ATTTTTCAGTTTTTGATTTGTTAAAAAAGTGTGAAATATCCAATAAATGTCGTTCCACTTCATGATTGTGTCCCACTTGTTGTTGATTCTTCACAAAAAAATACAGTTTTATATCTTTATGTTTGAAGCCTGAAATGTGGCAAAAGGTCACAAAGTTCAAGGGGGCCAAATACTTTCGCAAGGCACTGTATATGTGTAATGGCGGGGATATATACATTCCCCCTGGATGTATATATTTAAACTACATTCAGGGGGAACACACCTCACAAAGCCGTGTTAATCACCTGGTATTTGACTTCATCATGAAGATTCTCATATAGAGTACGTCCTCTTGCTGGAATACAACAGCAATTTCTACCTTCAATCATCTGAGTAGGCTAGCTTCAGAATAGGCCTACTGCAATGCCATGTCTAATATGTGGGTTTATTGCACCTAGCCGCACTTTTTTCACTTAAACTTAAAAATATACTTGGTGGACTAAATGTGTGATCACACTCTGCAATATATTAAGTGTAAAACATTTCCAATTCAAATTTTTGTCATTTGGCAGACATTTTCATACTTTTTTTGTGCCGGTGTCCCATTGGATAAGTGTTTAGCACCATCCATGTTGCTGTGTTACTTAAACCCTTACTTCTACCTGGTTTTAACATGTACATTCGACCTGCACGTTAGGTTTGTGCCCACATTTTTAGATGGGTGTGCATGATTTAAAGACGCATTGTGCTCTGACTGTGATCAGATCTTATAGGTGTAAATGGACAAGATCAGGATGAAGGACACATGTTAGAGGCAAGTATACAGGGCTTAAATATATTCTTGTCACAATGTTTTGTGATGTGTTCTAATGTGGTTCTGCTTAGTGGCTCAAACACCCTGCAATAAAGGTTGTTAAATTGGTCTCATTTTATGTTTTAAAAGGTGAAAGTAATCAGACTAAGTTACTGAGTTTAGGTAATCCAAAAATGATAATTTTAGATAGGTAAATAGTAACTAATGGATTACATTTAAAAAGTAACCTACCCAACCCCAATCTTTAGTTTCTATAATGCACAGAGAAACGATTACATGTTGTCCTTGCCTTACTACTCTGTTGGTTCAGGGGTTCCCGAGTGTTTCACTGGTTGCACCTCCACTGTGGCACATACAGCTCTCATTACACCGGGAGCAGATTGGAGGCCTTGCCATTTGGAGCCTGACTGTATCGCCCATCGTAAGGTGACCAGCTGGTGGTTTATTAGCCAGGGCACTCTGTCAACAGGCCTCCTTAAACTCCTGAACATGTCTGCTAGGGAGGCAGACTGAGGTACAGGACAAATATGTGGTGGACGGGAAGCCTGATATGGGGGATCATGGAACAGGTGGCGACCGCTGTTTGACGAGGCCTGGAGAGGGTCCGATCAAAGCATACAGTGGCCAGGAGTAGAAGCCCTCAGTCAGCTCCCCAATGCAGACTTCTGTCTAATTTTAAATGTGAGGAATTGAACTTATGAGGTCTGCAAAAGCAGAGTTGAGCTTTGACATTAATACAATTCTTATAGTATGGGACTCTCATTGTAATTGTATTTTCTCATGATTGCCCGCCATTACACATTTATTATTTAATTTAGTGAAGACATGCCAGCAGTCAGAAAGCTGATACCTTGCATGCTGAATTTGCTCCATTTCTTGATTAATTATATTCTATGCTCTGAAAGACTGAGTGTACAAAACATTAGGAACACCTTTCAAATATTGAGTTGCACCCCCTTTTGCCCTCAGAACAGCCTCAATTTGTCAGGGCAAGGACTCGACAAGTTGTCAAAAGTGTTCCACAGGGATGCTGGCCCATGTTCACTTCAATGATTCCCAAAGTTGTGTCAAGTTGGCTGGATGTCCTTTGGGCGGTGATTCTTGATACACACGGGAAGCTGTTGAGCGTGAAAAACCCAGCATCATTGCAGTGTAACTGACAGTTAGACTTACAGGTTATGTCGTTGTCTTTTGTTTGAATTGTTTACGTGTCCGCTGTGCGGGGGAAATGATCATACAAGCGGAACTACGTAGCTAATACTGTTGTAACGGGGATCCTTATTGTAGCAACACACTTTTGGAGGGAAGGCAATCCTGCGCTGCGTTAGTTAAGTTTTCATGTTATCGGGTGTAGTTCATAAAGGTTGCAGCGTGTATGTTAGGATGAAGTGTGAATTCATGCCAGGAATAATAAAGTTGTGAAGTTTGATTTCCTCCCTTCTGTAATAAGCAGCCAATGAGGTATTTTTTCCTTTATTCATGTGTTTAATCTGAACCCGTTATAACGGCGGTTAAACTGTTTTATGTATGCAAGCACTTCAGAGTTATACCAAGCTAATAAGTCACTAGTAAGATAAGGTTGTAAGAGTGTGCTTAACTGTATTTTTCATTTACTTTATAGTTCTCACGGAAGGTGATAATTCTGACTAAAACTACAGAATAAAGCCGCCAGTTAAAATCAAGGTTGTGCTCGTGGTTACCGAAGGGAGCTACATGCAGTTCTTCACATAATCCGTTGCTCCTTGCACCTACTACCATACCCCCTTGAAAGGCAATTCAATATTTTGTCCATTCTCCCTCTGAACGGCACACACACAATCGATGTCTCAGTGGTCTCAAGGCTTAAAGATCCATATTTAACCTGTCTCCTTCCTTTCATCAACACTGATTGAAGTGGTGACATCAATAATTGATCATAGCTTTCACCTGGAGGGATGCAGTGGTCAGTCTATATCATGGAAAGAGCAGGTGTTCCTAATGTTTTTTACACTGTGTATGTGTTTTGTGGTCATTCTAGGTTTTTTTAAGTGACACATCATCTGACCAGCTCCTCTCCCGAACAAAGGAATGCTTGTAACACAATAGGTGCCCTTGACAGAGCCTGTGATGATTTAAAATGAATCCAACAGGTGAAAACCAAATGTACACTGAGTATCTTAGAATTACTCTAAGCCCCCACTCTCCATGGCTTCTATGAAAATTGGAAAGATCTCTGATAAAGAGATCTCTGAAAGAAAAGTCCAATCTGCGACCTTTGACCTCGCTCTTTGCTCTGAACTCTCCTGCCTGGGTAGTTTTCTCAGCTGTTATGGTTTTCGGGCCATCAAGATAAGGCCAATCCACAGCAGCTCATTCTTGCATCCCTAACTCACTGACCTCTCTGCTCTCTGCGTAATTGCCTCAGAGTTTGAAGGACTTGTGTCTCCGAAGCAGACAGTCTCTCTCATCATATGCAGCGATAGCAGCTATGACTCTGTCTCCCGTCCACTGTCGAACACCTCGTTCTCTATAATGAGTAAACGTTGGTGGCGAACAAAGCCGCCATTTGCCAAGGAAACAATCTCCCACTGAAAGTCTGGTTTGCATTTCTTCTTGGGGGATAGAACCTCGTGCTTTCCATCATGCACCTTTTAGCAGCACTTATGAAGCATACTTATACGGCACAGTTATTGGCTGATCTCTCTACTTAATACAGATGTCAAAATTGCTGCTCCAGTCCTACGTGTTGTGATCAAAAACACCTGGGACTCTTTGATTTGTTCCACTTATAGGATGTGGATCCTATAGCCAAGTTCTGGGACAACTCACAGGGCTTTGTTAATCTACCCTGTGCATAGAGTGCATTTCCTTTACTCAAAAACAAAGCAATACCTCATTATGGAATTTAAGTGGGAAGATTAGGGTGATTAGTAGTCCGGATAATATGTAAAATGCAGACTAAAAATAAGACACATCCTATATTGTCTGATACAAAGCAAATGTGCTCAGAGTAATAATAAGAATGGGAGAGCTGAACAACACCAGCATTGGAACAAAAGGCTTCGCAGGAAACACCAGAACAGTAAAATAGGATAAAGCCAAGAAACATCATCCTGAGCTTGGCCCTTATCTACCTAATTTTCCCATTCAGAGGATAAATAAAAGTGAAATATATACTGTGGAATATATCTCTGTGGAAGGTCAAGGGATTCATCCACACTGATTTTGGCAGACCTTTTCCACAGACAACAGAAAGTCATGTCGGGCAGACCAATGGACAGAGATAGACAGATTGATGAATTCATAGGTGTTGAGTAAAGAGCTCACGAGACACACATGTATGGAGGCTTTAACCCCTGAGCTCCTGAGACTCCCCCGAAGCCCCGTGCTGACGGACGGGAAGGAGGGTGATAGATGAAGATATATGACTGCAGATAGGACATCAGATTGGCCGTCTGCTATGTCTGATGTTCTGGTGTAATCAATCCCACTCCCAGTCCCTCTTTTTGCCAGCTCTGCTATCTCTCCCTATTTCTAGCCACCTGATAGCCACACACACACACACGCACCCCCCCCACACACTTACATCCTAAACTGAAGAATCTGATGCCATACAACAACAATAATGCTTTCTTGCCTTCTTTCTTACTTTCAACCATCTTTCTCTTTCTTGTGTTATCTTTCTTCCAGTCTTCCCTTCCCTTCCTCACTCACTCCCTTCCTCCGTCCATCCATCCGTCCATCCACCCATCCACCCATCCACCCATCCACCCATCCATCCATCCATCCATCCATCCATCCATCCATCCATCCATCCCTTCCTCACTCACTCCCTTCCTCCATCCATCCATCACTCCATCCATCCACCCACCCATCCATCCACCCACCCACCCATCCATCCATCCACCCACCCATCCATCCATCCATCCATCCATCCATCCATCCATCCATCCATCCATCCATCCATCCATCCATCCATCCATCCATCCTTCCTTCCTTCCTTCCTTCCTTCCTTCCTTCCTTCCTTCCTTCCTTCCTTCCTTCCTTCCTTCCTGTCCTTCCTTCATTACACTCAATGCTGTTGTAAATTCTCCATGCTAATGGAACACAGCCTGTTGGTTCATTGCAGTATCATCGGACATCTTTTGGTGATTATTGTGTTTAGTTTCTTCACAGGGACGTGATATGTTTGAGGGTGTGTGCATATCAGAAGAGAGCTCTCAAGTCTTGCCAGCTCTGTTATTTCCCTGGTGGAGATTAGCTAATTGTTAACAGGACAGATATGGTGTGCAGGATGTAATAGAATTTGGGACTGCAGTCAAATGTGTGAGACACATGTGGAGAGAACTTGGAGCCAGATGAGGGGATAAAGACTCAGCCACCTACGTCAATACATCCATAAAGAGAGAGATCTTGCTCGCAAAAAAACCTGTGCATTGTAGTAAACATACAGATAAAAGAAAATGAATCAAAATCTCAGAGGACGGAGAACCATATGGTCCTTAAACTTTTTATTTACATCCGTCAAAGATAAAAACAATGACAACATCCTCGACTGCCTTTGAAAAATGGTCTCTTATACAGTTTTACTGATTCCTCAATAAATCTTAACGAAGCAAGACTTTCTAATTTCGCTGGGGTATCCATTTCAGATGATTAATACATATGCACAATCACAATTATAACTTGTGTTTCCATTATCTAAATGTACAAACTCTGAAAGCCCTCTTATACAATTGGTGGCCCATAGAAATAATGTGGTGGAACAAGCTTGGCTGTAGACTCCAATGACAGTTTTTACATGCCAAAACACGACACTGTCACGCCCTGACCTTAGTTACCTTTGTTTTCTTTATTATTTTGGTTAGGTCAGGGTGTGACGAGGGTGGTATGTGTGTTTTTGACTTGTCTAGGGTTTTTTGTCTATGGGGTTTTGGTTTGTCTAGGTAAATGTAGGTCTATGGTGGCCTGAATTGGTTCCCAATCAGAGGCAGCTGTTTATCATTGTCTCTGATTGGGGATCCTATTTAGGTTGCCATTTACCATTTTGGTTTTGTGGGTTATTGTCTATGTGTAGTTGCATGTCAGCACTCGTGTTTATAGCTTCACGTTTGTTTTGTTACTTTGTTTCTGTTTAGTTTCTTCGTTTAAATAAAGAAATGTATTCCTCTCACACTGCGCCTTGGTCTCCTCGTTATGACGACCGTGACAGACACTTAGACCTACAATTCTACATATACAGTATATGAGATGCCTCCCATTTTACTTATTTAAAGTACAAAAAAAGTCAAGGAAAAAAGCCAAAGTTGCCCTTTCAATGAAGCAAGCAGAGGAACTTGCTTATCTTTCCTCAGAAAATGCTTAGTGAACTTACTCTGTCCATTAGCAGGTATTCTGGAGATGTTGGGCTGTGCAGAACTGTTCAGCTGTGGACAGGCAACTTCAGCTTTCCTCCCCAGCTGTGCAGTGCTAGTCTAGCCTACATCTGGCAGCCATGACAGGTAAAGAAGGATAAAGTGTTATTCCTCCTTCAGCACTAATGGGAATAAATGGCTTACCTAAGCTCCTCAACGTCTAACCACATCCTGCTAGGCCGCTCAAAGTCTCCCCGTCTATCTTGGGGCCTAAACAATCCTTTCGGCAGCAAAAACAGTGTCTGAAAGTAAAATGTTTACATTTTCAAAATCACTTTCATGGCAGAGTTTGCAGAAATGTGGAAAAATGAAAAGCATATCTTTCATGAGCGTGTTCTCCACTGGGGAGTGTCAGACAAACATACCTCAGAGTCTATAAAATGCTGCCTAACACAGCTGTACATGTGAACCATGATTTACATGGCATGAATACGTGGGATACGTGGGATCTAAATGGGCAACATCTTTGAAATGAAATAGAATTAGTACGAGTTGCAGTGCTATTTAGTTGCACATGGGGAGCAACGTAGTCGAAAGTGTGACATTTGAAACATATTGCAGCATTTTGTGGTATGGGAAACTCACTGCAAACAATTCTGCCCGTGACCCAAACTGCATGGTGAGTTTCTTCCCTCCAGAAAATACCACAGGATTAAACTGAAGAACAAAGGGAAAAAAGCGGTTGAAGCTCGGATGATGTGCACACAATTTCCTCTTCCTCATTGATCTTCTTCAAATGTTTCACTTCTGATTTCCTCAGAGCTTTAATGTAAACTCGTCAAAAAAAGAAATGTCCCTTTTTCAGGACCCTGTCTTTCAGAGATAATTCGTAAAAATCCAAATAACTTCACATATCATTGCAAATGGTTTAAATACATGCTTGGTCAATGAACCATACACAATTAATGAACATGCACCTGTGGAATGGTCGTTAAGACACTAACAGCTTACAGACGGTAGGCAATAAAGGTCACAGTTATGATAATTTAGGACACTAAAGAGGCCTTTCTACTGACTCTGAAAAGCACCAAAATAATGATGCCCAGGATCCCTGCTCATCTGCGTGAACGTGCCTTAGGCATGAGGCAAGGAGGCATGCGGACTGCTGATGTGGACAGGGCAACAAATTGCAATGTCTGTACTGTGAGATGGATTAGACAGCACTACAGGGAGACAACTGCCCGAGTAACACCAGGAATGCACAATCCCTCCATCTGTGCTCAGACTGTCCTCAGTTGGCTGAGAGAGGCTGGACTGAGGGCTTGTAGGCCTGTTGTAAGGCAGGTCCTCACCAGATATCACCGGCAACAATCCCCATAGGTGACGTTGTTGCCGGTGATGTCTGTTGAGGACCCGCCTTACAACAGGCTTGCAAGCCCTCAGTCCAGCCTCTCTCAGCCTATGCAGAAAGTCTGAGCACTGATGGAGGAATTGTGCGTTCCTGGTGTAACTCGGGCAGCTGTTGTTGCCATCCTGTACCTGTCCCCTGGTGAGATGTTCGGATGTACTGATCCTGTGCAGGTGTTGTTACACGTGGTCTGCCACCTCGAGTATGATTAGCTGTCCAGCGCTCCCTGTAGCGCTGTCTTAGGTGTCTCACAGTATGGACATTGCAATTCAATGCCCTGGCCACATCAGCGGGCCTTATGCTTCCTTGAAGCACGTTCACACACATGAGCAGGGAACCTGGGCATCATTTTTTTGTGTTCTTCAGAGTCAGTAGAAAGGCCTCTTTAGTGTCCTAAGTTTTCATATCTGTGACCTTAATTGCTTACCGTTTGTAAGCTGTTAGTGTCTTAACGACCGTTCCACAGGTGCATGTTCTTTAATTGTTTTTGGTTCATTGAACAAGCATGGGAAACTGTGTTTTAATCCTTTACAATGAAGAACGGTGAAGTTATTTAGATTTTTGCGAATTATCTTTGAAAGACAGTGTCTTGGAAAAGGGACGTTTCTTTTTTTGCTGAGATTCTATAAGGACAATACTGAAACAAATTATCTAATGATTCTTTCTCTTCGCAGAGAAATCTGCATAGCTGTGATGGTTGTATACTTAGATATTTATTACAAAATATATATATATATTTTTTCAATTAATACATTTGAGCTCAACCATAATATTTGTTTTATTATTTGTTCAGTCTTTTCTGGTGGATTAAACTGAAATTGCAACCATTTTCTAAGGCTTGTTTTAAAAATAGCGATATTTTTTGATTATTTCATTTTCAAAATAACCGAACGTGGGAGGTTGTAATCTGAATAAAGGGAAAAGGGCCATTCTTGAAACATGTTTACTTATCTGCTAGAGAACCATTTCCGACTTAATTAAGTATAACTTTTGTATGACTGAAGCCTTTCGTGAGATGCCTAATGCTTTAATATTTAATCATTTTTCCCTCTGAATTCCTTTAAAATTTGCATCATACTGCGTCATACTGCAGGACAGCGTGAGGGGTGCTGTGGAATGGTCTGGCATGTTGGAGAGCATGACGTTATAGTATTTTACTGTCAGCCACTGTTGCCATTAATGCTAGTTGAACCACCAGAGGGCATCTTTGAGAAGCTAAGTTATTGAAATGACATGGAGCTGTAGGCCTAAGAGTCCTGTTAACTGTAGCTGTTTCAGCATAACTTAAATCAAATCAAATTTTATTCGTCACATACACGTGTTTAGCAGATGTTATTGCGGGTGTAGTGAAATGCTTGTGTTTCTAGCTCTAATAGTGCAGTATTATCTAACAGTAATATCTAACAATTTCACAAAAATATGCACAAATCTAAAGTAAAGGAATGGAATATCTTACTTCTTGGCATAAAGGCCTACTTCAGTATACGGTATATCAATCAATCATTCATTAATTTGTGCATGTCATCACACAGCATACAAGTCATTCATGTCTTTAAATACAGTCAAGTTAAAAAATGAAATAACTAAGGGAGCCTTGACTAACTAAACAACAAATAAACCACAACATGTCGGCTAAAGCGATTGAATTCACAAATGCATTTGTCTGTTTTTAATTGGCTGTACTAGAGACTTGAAAACCTTTTTTGTTAGAACAGACTATATGGGATTGATTATAATTTGTTTGTAAATTATTATTGTATTTATTGTGCTGTTTATGCTGTTAGAAATGTAGCTTATTGTTTTAAAATGTGAATTAAAAAATATTTATATTTTACCCCTTTTGTGGTATCCAACTTGGAGTAGTTACAGTCTTGTCTCATCGCTGCAACACCCGTAAGGACTCGGGAGAGGCGAAGGTCGAGAGCCATGCGTCCTCCGAAACACAACCCAACCAAGCCGCACTGCTTCTTGACACAATGCACATCCGGAAACCAGCCGCACCAATGTGTCTGAGGAAACACCGTACACCTGGTGACCTGGTCAGCGTGCACTGTGCCCGGCCTGCCGCAGGAGTTGCTCGTGCGCGATGAGACAAGGATATCCCTGCAGGCAAAAACATCCCTAACCCGGACGACGCTGGGCCAATTGTGCGCCGCCCCATGGGGCTCCCGGTTGCGGCCGAAATGTAGCTTAAAATTGATAAATATTATGGTGTTTCTATTCCAAGTAAAACAAAAACGCTTTTTTTTAAATGCATTTTTATGGCAATGTTACTTTAGGCTATATCTTGCAAAGCAAATGGCTCTGAGATACAAATAATATTACTACACAGATCATACAAGTAACGTTAGCTAGCGAGCCAGCCAGCTAAAGTTAGCGAGCCAGCTAAAAGTACACTTTAACTTGAAATGAAAACGAGTTTTTGACAAAATGAGAAAAGTGTAATATCTGAAAATGGAGCTAGCTTCTCCCTCCCTGTCACGGATGCTATGGATGCCGTTAGTTTGAAGATGTAATCTGGAGACTAGTGTGTTCTCCATTTCCATAGCTATCATACTCTAATTCCAGTGATTTCAAATTTCAAACTCTCGGCATGTCCAGCCCACTCATTATCTCAGCCAATCATGGCAATCGGGAAGGTTGCTGACTTTTTCTGTTGCTCACGCAACTTGGCTCGTTATTTAACCATTTTATTTGCATTTACAGATGACATACAAGTTCGTCGTTAAGGCAAATTAAAGTTCACATGTTCAAGAAGGCTTTTTTTTAAACAACACATTTTGATAATTAAAAATCAATTATGTTGAAATGGTTCTCCTGTGAAGTAGTGACTTGCGATTGATGCCTAGTTTACGGAAACGAGTCACATTTAAAGTCCCTAAACTTGACAGCTTTGCACATTCTTGGCATTCTTTCAACCAGCTTCAGGTAAGGTAATCACCTGGAATGCATTTCAATTAACAGGTCTGCCTTGCTAAAGGAATTTCTTTCCTTCTTAATGGGTTTGAGCCAATCAGTTGTTTTGTGACAAGGTAGGTGGGGCTATACAGAACATAGCCCTATTTGGTAAAAGACCAAGTCCATATTATGACACATCTCAACAACAACATTAGACAGGTGGAAATCTGTCATTTGGTCTGAGGAGTCCAAATTTGAGATTTTTGGTTCCAAGCACCGTGTCTGAGACACAGAGTAGGTGAACAGATGATCTCTGCATGTGTGGTTCCCACCGTGAAGCATGGAGGAGGAGGTGTGTTGGTGCTTTGCTGGTGACACTCTCTGTGATTTATGTAGAATTCAAGGCACACTTTACCAGCATGGCGACCACAGCATTCTGCAGTGATACACCATACCATCTGGTTTGTGCTTAGTGGAACTATCATTTGTTTTTCAACAGGACAATGACCCAAAACGAACCTCCAGGCTGTATAAGGGCTATTTGACCAAGAAAGAGAGGGATGGAGTGTTGCATCAGATGACCTGGCCTCCACAATCCCCCGACCTCAACCCAATTGAGATGGTTTGTGATGAGTTGGACTGCAGAGTGAAGGAAAAGCAGGCAACAAGTGCTCAGCATATGTGGGAACAAGACTGTTGGAAAAGCATTCCAGGTGAAGCTTGTCGAGAGAATGCCAAGAGTGTGCAAAGCTGTCATCAAGCCAAAGGGTGGCTACTTTGAAGAATCTAAAATCTAAAATATATTTTGATCACTTGAACACGTTTTTTGGTTACTACATGATTCCATATGTGTTATTTGATATTTTTGAGGTCTTCATTATTATTATACAATGTAGAAAATAATAAAATTAAAGATAAAACCTTTGAATGAATACATGTAGGGGTTAACATTTTTAGTAAGGGCAAATCTGGTAATTAATATTGAGTTAGGAATGTAAAACTTTGGAGTACTTAAGCATCAAATACATTGCAAGGTTGCCCATTTTTGGTCATTAGGCTACACTTTACAATAGGACTCAACTCTGGCTGACCCCAGCATCTATCGGTAGTCTAAACTGTGTCACAAATTGGGACATTTTTCACACCTAGCCAAGCTATTAGAGTTTGGAGAGTGTGAATGTTTCAGCCAGTCTCTCTCACATTGACAACTCAAATCGCTTTCAAGAGCCTTCCAATTTTAGACAACATATAAATATACAAAACAATAACCTCAAAAACAGTGTATTTAAAAACAGTCCATTCATAATTGGATTTCTTCAAATTGATATGCAGGAAATGGATGTCATCCACTGTGCCTGGTCACAGGCTCGCAGCTGTCTTCTCTCTGAAGCCACACATCCATCTGAAGGTGACTCTTTATCCACCGTGCCTGGCACCTGGCTAACAGCTGTCTTCTCTCTGAAACCACACATCCATCTGAAGGTGATTCTTTATCTTTTGGAACCACACAATTACCAGGTGGACAGTAGGCCTCTTGAATCGATAGATCCACAAGTATTCATTCACAATATCTGGCATTATGTTATCTGCAGTTTTGAGCTGCACTGTCCTACTCTTCGTTTATGTAATGGGCTGTAAGGCACATGTATTCTATTTAAAAAAAATGGCCCGTCTACATGTCAAAAGCGTGAACCACTGCTTTTAATCAGGGCAAGGTGACTGGTAACATGACCGAATGCAAACAGTGCAGCTATTCCCTCCGCAAGGCTATCAAACAAGCTAAGCGTCACTATAGAGAAAAAGTAGAATCTCAATTCAACGGCTCAGACACAAGAGGTATGTGGCAGGGTCTACAGTCAATCACGGACTACAAAAAGAAAACCAGCCCAGTCACGGACCAGGATGTCTTCCTCCCAGGCAGACTAAATTACTTTTTTGCCCGCTTTGAGGACAATACAGTGCCACTGACACGGCCTGCAACGAAAACATGCAGACTCTCCTTCACTGCAGCCGAGGTGAGTAAAACATTTAAACGTGTTAACCCTCGCAAGGCTGCAGGCCCAGACGGCATCGTGAAGAAGGCGCAGCAGCGCCTCTTCAACCTCAGGAGGCTGAAGAAATTCGGCTTGTCACCAAAAGCACTCACAAGCTTCTACAGATGCACAATCGAGAGCATCCTGTCGGGCTGTATCACCGCCTGGTACGGCAACTGCTCCGCCCACAACCGTAAGGCTCTCCAGAGGGTAGTGAGGTCTGCACAACGCATCACCGGGGGCAAACTACCTGCCCTCTAGGACACCTACACCACCTGATGTTACAGGAAGGCCATAAAGATCATCAAGGACAACACCCACCCGAGCCACTGCCTGTTCACCCCGCTATCATCCAGAAGGCGAGGTCAGTACAGGTGCATCAAAGCTGGGACCGAGAGACTGAAAAACAGCTTCTATCTCAAGGCCATCAGACTGTTAAACAGCAACCACTAACATTGAGTGGCTGCTGCCAACACACTGACTCAACTCCAGCCACTTTAATAATGGGAATTGATGGGAAATTATGTAAAATATATCACTAGCCACTTTAAACAATGCTACCTAATATAATGTTTACATACCCTACATTATTCATCTCATATGTATACGTATATACTGTACTCTATATCATCTACTGCATCCTTATGTAATACATGTATCACTAGCCACTTTAACTATGCCACTTTGCTTACATACTCATCTCATATGTATATACTGTGCTCGATACCATCTACTGTATCTTGCCTATGCTGCTCTGTACCATCACTCATTCATATATCTTTATGTACATATTCTTTATCCCCTTACACTTGTGTATAAGACAGTAGTTTTGGAATTGTTAGTTAGCTTACTTGTTGGTTATTACTGCATTGTTGGAACTAGAAGCACAAGCATTTCGCTACACTCGCATTAACATCTGCTAACCATGTGTATGTGACAAATACAATTTGATTTGATTTGATTTGAAATGTAATTGCAACATTGTATTTACCCATGTTCTCTCTCAACTCCAGGACCGTCAGCAAATAATTTTTGTTGTCCGATGCAGGACACTAGTGCCAGAGAAGAGAGACTCTCGGACTGAAACAGTCACTCTGAAACATTAATTCTGAAACATCTCCATTAATTTACGAAAAGATAGTCAATTTCTGCCACAGTTTATACTACCGATAGATCAGCGATTTAACTCCCACTTGTGATAGTGTGGTGCAATGACCGAATGATGCAAATTTCCACAATATGCCACCATCTACCACAAACAGTCACGGTATAAACTCAAACCTTTTAATTAAAGAACCACTGTAGATCCTCTATGAGGATGTGGAGGGATCTGAATTGTGAATTTAAAATAAAACATGAATCATCCGTGAATAATGACTTTTTTTAGGCCCTGGATTTCTAGCCCCTTGATATTATTGGTGGATCTGATTTTAATAGCTAACATTTCAATTCCATAATAAATAGATATGCCAATAGTGGACAACCTTGCTTTACACCTCTTGAAAGTTTAATACTTTCTTAAAATAATCCATTATTTACACCTAGGGTTACAATACAAAACTTTAACCCATTGTACAATAGATTCTCAAAAATTGAAATAGCAGGGCTCCACATTCAGGTAAATTTGACAGTGGCACACTGGCCTTCGTCAAGATCTGACAAGAAAGTGAATGATGTGTGAATAATTTCGCTTTGTATGGAAACCCATTTAATGCAAATATTCATTGTGTTCTTGCTCATAATATCCTCACATGGTTGACCGCAACAAGCACAACAGACTAGCACAACACCCTTCAATTGAAATAGCGGGAAGGAAATGAAAGTGGCTACATCTCTTAGAAAAACTGATCAGAAATGAAAACACAGAATAATTATATTGCAGCATGCTACAGTCAACAACCAACTGTGTGAGAGATGCACGCTCTCTCTGCCTGACAGATTATCTATAGGCTACGTGTACAGCTTGTACGTGATAATTAATCAACATAATGAACAAACGGCTTTGGGAATCCATCCGTTTTTTTTAAATAAATGATGTAGCTTTGATAAAAAATATAATTATTACAATAATATTTTCACTGGCACAAGCGGGCCACTGACGGGATGATCGACTGGCCCGGAGTGTTTCCAAAACCTGCCCTGTATGTTGAGGCACATGAACAGACAGGGTCATTTCTTTGCCGTTGTTGACTCTTCAGATTTTTTTTTGTTGTTGTCAATTTCACATTAGTTTGAATAAATCATGATGATAAAAAAATATATCGAACATGACCAGGTACCTCCTACCGAGAGAGGTGTATGCCGTATTAACTTCATTAATCAACTCTACATGTGAGGGGTGCGGAGAAAGAAATATAGATCAAATATATGGAGAGAGAGAGTAGTGGATAAGGAGATAGCGAGAGAGATATTGAGCGAGAAAGATGGGTTGAGATTTAAGAACATTGGGGAAGGGAGAATGTGAGAGTGAAAAATGTTGTGGGTTTTGTGGAGAGAGAGAAAGGGAGCGAGAGTGAGAGAGGGAGATGGTGGGCAGTGTACTAGTCAGGAGAGAGGGGGAGCTGGAGGTCTGTGAGATATGGCTTGTTGAATGGTGTTATAACATGGGGTCTGATAGGGAGCTAGGAGACCTTGGGCCTCTTTGACAAGACTTCTCTTCCATTAAAGTGGGGAGTTCTGTTCCATTTAGGATTATTAAAGTACACTAATATTTAAAGTATCTGCAATAATAATGTCTCACTTAAATAGGGATAATAACGTCATCCATTAAAACTAGAACACACTGTGGCAGTTTTATCTACAATAGAAATAATCATGGTCCAACTCCTCTCATTCAGACATCTCAAGACTTGAACATACAAATGAAGAAAGTGTTTGCTTTCCGATTAGAGGGTTCTCCCTTATCCTGGCTGTTTCCAGGAACATTAGATCATGTAAACGCTGCATGACAAATCATTGCTAATTTAGGTTTAGGGAGATATTAAAGACCTTCGACTTCAAATACACATGTACAGATTATTAATGAAAACTCCCCCACGTCGGAGTATGGATTCACAATTTGTCAGTCAAATGGTTTTATGCCCCCTAATTTAAAATGTTATTGATAATATTATCCTGTCCCGTTTCAGTTTCAGTGTCTGACCACACATAACATATTTTGAGTGCCTATGTAATTTTCTACTCATCTTAATAAGTATTCCAAGATGTTTTGGTTGTTTTTGTTGAAAATAGCTATCCATTGACCCGATATATAGACAGAAAGCAGTTGAATAGGGCCTTGTAACTTAGACAAACGTGTGAATGTGCGTGTATTGTACCGCGCACCTTGACCCGACATGGGGTAATGAATACTTTTAAACCTTCTGATGGGTTCAAAGAGTATATGGCTTCTTTCAAATACATTACCTGCTTTTATTGAGCTTGCCTGGTGTAAATGAATCAATAGAGTACCCTCAAAAGTGCAAACCTCATCCACCTGGCACTCCAGGCAGACTCAAACAAACGCTACAAGTACGATTTGAACCCAGGCCTGCTTAATTCCCAAAACAGCAAGATCGCCGGAGTCTCGTGGAACGGAATCTTTGGGGTGTTGTGATTGTACAGAGTCTGGATTACTTAATGCTAATCCATCTAAGAGTCATCTGTGCCTATCCTGCTGTGACCTTTGAACTCTCTCAAGCTCCCTTGTCCCACATCCTTGTCAGTATGGAGGAAGGGAGGGAAGAGGAGGGGTTAAACTCTTTCTCCGTATTGTTTCCCTCCTTCCAAGCCTCAGGTCTCTCTGGGCTGGGTTCCTCCCCAAACCCAGTTCCCCAAACTCTGCCCAAAGGGCAGTGCATTATTTGTTTCCCACTGACCGCTAATAGAGAAAGGGTTAGCCCCTGTACAACTAATCGCTACCAGACTGCCAATTCCAAATTATGTGAGAACTTTTCAGGGAACATCAATGGAGGTCCCTCTCTGAAAGTTGCTTGCTAGTTAATCTGTCAAATAATCTCCCCACCCCCAAAACACTCAACCCAGTATGTCAAAAAGGCTAGTATGGCTCTTGATACAAAGTGGTCATCTGTGTTGCTGGGTCCTTCAAGGAGATGGGCACTGGGAAATCAAACCCGGGCAACCCACCGCGAGGCCCGTCTAAATCTCTTCAGAGGGGCTTTACTGGCGGAAAACCGGACAGGAAGATAATTGAGTGGTAATCATAGCTGAATCGTTAGCAATGGGTCCCAGGGGATTTAGAAGACCCTCTTTGACACTTAAGGAGCGACCCTGAGCCTCAGCGCGAGATGAGATCCTGTCTGGTGCCGGGTGGCCAGGAAAGGGGGAACTTGGTAGGGGTGAGGGGGTGTGTGATGGGCGGTATAAGCTTCCCTTGTGTAGACAGGGAGGTAGAGAGCAGAGGGATGTGGTGGGGGGGAATTGTTGGGAAAGGGGTGGACTAAAGAAGCCGAGACACACAGTGGAGCAGGAGGACAACCTCTCCATTTAGGCCTGTAGAAAAACAGCTGTGTCCAAATGTTCCCTCACTCGGGTAAGCCCCAGGGAGGGACCCTATTCACTGGCCCTGTACTTTGGTAATCCCAGTCCCAACTGCTACACACACACACACAAACACAAACAACACTCACACTCACACTCACACTCACACAAACACTCACACACACACACACACACACACACAAACACAAACCACACACAACCCCTTCTACCCCCCATTCCATCACTCTGGTTTGAGAGTGGATTCCACCGCTGAGGCAATAGTGAACAGGAACACATGGGAGAGGTGGACCACCCCTATACTCCTCAGCTCTCTCTCAGAGCCCCGGCTCGTACACAAATAAACCATCACAGATTTAATGACATTGGGTTTTTGGATTTTTTTCCTCTCCCTTTGTCAAAGAATCAAACACTTCAAGAATCTCTGCTGCGCTGTGTGTGTATGTATGTTTGTGTGTGTGTGTGACATGAGACCTGTGGTGAAATACACTAGGTATACCAAACATTAGAAACACCTTCCTAATATTGAGTTGCCTCCAGTCCTTCGGTTGGTGGACCATTCTTGACACAAACAATAAAATAATATATATATATATGACATACACTGCTCTTTACATGACATAGCCTAAACAGATGAAACCAGGTGAGTCATTTATTAAATCAACTTCAAGCAGTGTAGATGTAGGTGAGTAGACTGGTTAAATAAGGATTTTAAGCCTTGAGACAATTGAGACATGGATTGTGTATGTGTGCTATTAAAAGGGTGAATGGGCAAGAACAAAAAGAGGACAAGTACATTAGAGTGTCTAGTCTGAGAAACAGACGCCTTAGAAAATAGTTAATTAGTACCCACAAAACACCAGTCTCAACATCAACAGTAAACAGGTGACTCCAGGATGCTGGCTTCTTGGCAGTAGAAAACAAAAAAGTATTAAACAAATCAAAAAATAATTTAGATTTGAGATTCTTCAAAGTAGCCACCCTTTGCCTTGATGACAGCTTTGCAAACTCTTGGCATTCTCAACCAGCTTCATGAAGTGGAATTCAGTTCAATTAACAGGAGTACCCTTCCTTCTTAATGTGTTTGAGCCAATCAGTTGTGTTGTGACAAGGTAGGGGTGATAAACAGAAGATAGCACTATGTGGTAAAAATATTTTGCCAAGAACAGCTCAAATAAGCAAAGAGAAACGAAAGTCAGTCATTGAACATTTCAAGAAATATGAAAGTTTCTTCAACTACAGTCACAAAAACCATCAAGAGCTATGATTAAACTGGCTCTCAGGAAGACCCAGAGATCTCTGCTGCAGAGGATAAGTTCATTCGAATAACTAGACTCAAATAACTAGACTCAAACTAGACTCGATAACTAGCCCAAATAAATGCCTCAGCGTTCAAGTAGCAGACACATCTCAACATCAACTGTTCAGAAGTGACTCCATGAATCAGGCATTCATGGCCAAATTGCTGCAAAGAAAACTACTAAAGGACACCAATAAGAAGAGACTTGCTTGGGCCAAGAAACATGAGCAATGGAAATATTTCCCTTGATCTGATGTGTCCAAATTTGAGATTTTTGGTTCCAACCGCTGTGTCTTTGTGAGACAGAGTAGGTGAACAGATGATCTCCGCATCTGTGGTTCCCACCGTGATGCATGGAGGAGGAGGTGTGATGGTGCTTTGCTGGTGACACTCTGTGATTTATTTAGAATTCAAGGCACACTACACCAGCATGGCTACCACAGCATTGTGCAGCGATACGCCATCCCATCTGGTTTGCGCTTAGTGGGACTATCATTTGTTTTTCAACAGGACAATGACCCAAAACACACCTCCAGGCTGTGTAAGGGCTATTTGACCAAGAAGAAGAGTGATGGAGTGCTGCATCAGATGACCTGGTCTCCAAAATTGCCCGACCTCAAACCAATTGAGATGGTTTGGGATGAGTTGGACCACAGAGTGAAGGAAAAGCAGCCAACAAGTGCTCAGCATATGTGGGAACTCCTTCAAGACTGTTGGAAAAGCATTCCAGGTGAATTTGGTTGAGAGAATGCAAAGAGTGTGCAAAGCTATCATCAAGGGTGGCTACTTTTAAGCATCTCAAAATGTAAATATATTTATATTTGCTTACAGTATTTTGGTTAGTAAATTATTCTATATTTGTTATTTCATAGTTTTGTTTCTATGTAGAAATGATAAAAATAAGAAAACCCCTGGAATGAGTATGTGTCCCAACTTTTGATTGGTACTATATATATACTCAGTGTATGTCGCCTTTTTCTTCACTTTTCTCCCTTCAATAGCTGCTTATTGTCCAATCCATGTTAAAACTTCTTAGGGCTGCAATCCTGTTAACGGTATCGATATGACAACAGCCAGTGAAAGTGCAGGGAGCCAAATTCAAAACAAACAGAAATCTCATAATTAAGATTCCTCAAATATACATGCATCTTATGCCGTTTTAAAGTTTTATGGCTGCAGGGGCAGTATTGAGTAGCTTGGATGAAAAGGTGCCCATTGTAAAAGTCCTGCTCCTCAGTCTCAGTTGCTAATATATGCATATTATTATTAGTAGTAGTATTGGATAGCACACACTCTGAAGTTTCTAAAACTGTTTGAATTATGTCTGTGAGTATAACAGAACTGATATTTCAGGGAAAAATCTCAGAAATTCCACTTCCTGTTTGTATTTTTTGGGGGGTGGTAGATTTTCAACCAAGCTCTCATTGAAATTAAAGCGAGATATGGATGAGTTTTCACTTCCTACGCCTTCCACTAGATGTCAACAGTCAATAGAACTTTGTCTGATGACTCTAATGTGAAGGGAGGTTGAATGTGACAGGAAATAGTCACCACTGCCACGAGTTGACCATGCTTTCACCATGCGCGTTCACAGGGGAAGGACCTGCATTCCACCGGTCATCTGAAGTCATTCTAATCGTTTTACATGTTTCTACTGACTGTTATGGAACTTTTGGACATTTCCTCACGTTATAGCGGACGCGCTTTGTGACTTTGGAATTGTTTACCAAACGCGCTAACCAAAGTAGCTAATTGGACATAAATAACGGACATTTTCGAACAAATCAAGCATTTATTATGGACCTGGGATTCCTAGGACTGCAATTCTGATGAAGTTCATCAAAGGTAAGGAAACATTTATCATGTATTTTCTGGTTTCTGATGACTCCAAAATGGAGGCTAATTTGGCTACTGTTCTGAGCTCCGTCTCAGATTATTGCATGGGTTGCTTTTTCCGTAAACATTTTTTAAATCTGACACAGCGGTTGCATTAACCTATTGTGACTAGGGCGTATTTTCATTTTTGGAAGAAAAGCATTCCCGTTTTAAACGGGATATTTTGTCACGACAAGATGCTTGACTATGCATATAATTGACAGCTTTGGATAGAAAACACTCTGACGTTTCCAAAACTGCAAAGATATTGTCTGTAAGTGCAACAAAACTGATGTTACAGGCGAAACCCAGATACAAATCCAATCAGGAAGTGCCCCATGTTTTGAAAGCGCTGCATGCCAATGACTCCTTATATGGCTGTGAATGGGCTACGAATGAGCTTAGGCTTTCTACGTATTCCCCAAGGTGTCTACAGCATTGTGACGTCTTTTTACGCATTTATGTTGAAGAATATTCGGAAGGGACCACATTGAGCAAATCGTCACATGATGGCTCCCACAGAAAATCTTGCGTAAAGTATAGAAGTAACCATTTTTCCAATCGCTTCTTATGAGAAACCAATTGTCCCTGTGGATATATTATCGAATAGATATGTGAAAAACACCTTGAGGATCGATTCTACACAACGTATGCTTTGAGGACAAAACATGCAGTCTCTCCTTCATTGCAGCCGAGGTGAGTAAAACATTTAAACGTGTTAACCCTCGCAAGGCTGCAGGCCCAGACGGCATCCCCAGCCGCGCCCGCAGAGCATGCGCAGACCAGCTGGCTGGCGTGTTTACGGACATATTCAATCAATCCCTATACCAGTCTACTGTTCCCACATGCTTCAAGAGGGCCACCATTGTTCCTGTTCCCAAGAAAGCTAAGGTAACTGAGCTAAACGACTAGCGCACCGTAGCACTCACTTCCGTCATCATGAAGTGATTTGAGAGACTAGTCAAGGACCATATCACCTCCACCCTACCTGACACCCTAGACCCACTCCAATTTGCTTACCGCCCAAATAGGTCCACAGACGACGCAATCTCAACCACACTGCACACTGTCCTAACCCATCTGGACAAGAGGAATACCTATGTGAGAATGCTGTTCATCGACTACAGCTCGGCATTCAATACCATAGTACCCTCCAAGCTCGTCATCAAGCTCGAGACCCTGGGTCTCGACCCCGCCCTGTGCAACTGGGTACTGGACTTCCTGACGGGCCGCCCCCAGGTGGTGAGGGTAGGCAACAACATCTCCACCCCGCTGATCCTCAACACTGGGGCCCCACAAGGGTGCGTACTGAGCCCTCTCCTGTACTCCCTGTTCACCCACGACTGCACGGCAACGCACGCCTCCAACTCAATCATCAAGTTTGCGGACGACACACCAGTGGTAGGCTTGATTACCAACAACGATGAGAAGGCCTACAGGGAGGAGGTGAGGGCCCTCGGAGTGTGGTGTCAGGACAATAACCTCACACTCAACGTCAACAAAACTAAGGAGATGATTGTGGACTTCAGGAAACAGCAGAGGGAACACCCCCCTATCCACATCAATGGAACAGTAGTGGAGAGGGTAGTAAGCTTTAAGTTCCTCGGCATACACATCACAGACAAACTGAATTGGTCCACTCACACAGACAGCATCGTGAAGAAGGCGCAGCAGCGCCTCTTCAACCTCAGGAGGCTGAAGAAATTTGGCTTGTCACCAAAAGCACTCACAAACTTCTACAGATGCACAATTGAGAGCATCCTGGCGGGCTGTATCACCGCCTGGTACGGCAACTGCTCCGCCCACAACCGTAAGGCTCTCCAGAGGGTAGTGAGGTCTGCACAACGTATCACAACGTAGCAAACTACCTGCCCTCCAGGACACCTACACCACCCGATGTTACAGGAAGGCGATAAAGATCATCAAGGACAACACCCACCCGAGCCACTGCCTGTTCACCCCGCTATCATCCAGAAGGCGAGGTCAGTACAGGTGCATCAAAGCTGGGACCGAGAGACTGAAAAACAGCTTCTATCTCAAGGCCATCAGACTGTTAAACAGCAACCACTAACATTGAGTGGCTGCTGCCAACACACTGACTCAACTCCAGCCACTTTAATAATGGGAATTGATGGGAAATGATGTAAAATATATCACTAGCCACTTTAAACAATGCTACCTAATATAATGTTTACATACCCTACATTATTCATCTCATATGTATACGTATATACTGTACTCTATCATCTACTGCATCCTTATGTAATACATGTATCACTAGCCACTTTAACTATGCCACTTTGTTTACATACTCATCTCATATGTATATACTGTACTCAATACCATCTACTGTATCTTGCCTATGCTGCTCTGCACCATCACTCATTCATATCTTTATGTACATATTCTTTATTCCCTTACACTGTGTATAAGAAATTAGTTTTGGAATTGTTAGTTAGATTACTTGTTGGTTATTACTGCATTGTCGGAACTGGAAACACAAGCATTTTGCTACACTCACATTAACATCTGCTAACCATGTGTATGTGACAAATAAAATTTGATTTGATTTAGAAAGAATATTTCACTGATAATTCACTGTATCACAAAAGCAGTGGGTCAGAAATTGCATACACTAAGTTGACTGTGCCTGTAAACAGCTTGGAAAATTCCAGAAAATTATGTCATGGCATTAGAAGCATCTGAAAGGCTAATTGACATAATTTGAGTCAATTGGAGGTGTACCTGTGGATGTATTTCAAGGTCTACCTTCAAATGCAATGCCTCTTTGCTTGACATCATGGGAAAATCAAAAGAAATCAGCCAAGACCTCAGAAAAAAAATTGTAGACCTCCACAAGTCTGGTTCATCCTTGGGAGCAATTTCCAAACGCCTGAAGGTACCACTTTCATCTGTACAAGCAATAGTACGCAAGTATAAACACCATTACTCCACGCTGTTGTCATACCGCTCAGGAAGGAGACGCATTCTGTCTCCTAGAGATGAACGTACTTTGGTGCAAAAAGTACAAATCAATCCCAGAACAACAGCACCTTGTGAAGATGCTGGAGAAAACAGGTACAAAACTATATCCACAGTAAAATGAGTCCTATATTGACATAACCTGAAAGGCTGTTCAGCAAGGAAGAAGCCACTGTTCCAAAACCACCATAAAAAAGCCAGACTACGGTTTGCAACTGCACATAGGGACAAATATCGTACTTTTTGGAGAAATGTCCTCTGGTCTGATGAAACAAAACTAGAACTGTTTGGCCATAATGGCCATCGCAATGTTTGGAGGAAAAAGGGGTATGCTTGCAAGCCGAAGAACACCATCCCAACCGTGAAGCACGGGGGTGGCAGCATCATGTTATGGGGGTGGCAGCATCATGTTGTGGGGGTGCCTTGCTGCAGGAGGGACTGGTGCACTTCACAAAATAGATGGCATCATGAGGCGGGAAAATTATGTGGATATATTGAAGCAACATCTTCAAGACATAAGTCAGGAAGTTAAAGCTTGGTCGCAATGACACCAAGCATACTTCCAAAGTTGTGGCAAAATGGCTTAAGGATAACATAGTCAAGGTATCACAAAGCCTTGACCTCAGTCCTATAAAAAAATGTGTGGGAAGAACTGAAAAAGTGTGTGCGAGCAAGGAGGCCTTACAATCCTGATTCAGTTACTCCAGTTCTGTCAGGAGGAATGTGCCAAAATTCACACGTTTTATTGTGGGAAGCTGGTGGAAGGCTACCTGAAATGTTTGATCCAAGTTAAACAATTTAATGGCAATGCTACCAAAAACTATTTGAGTGTATGTAAACTTGTGACCCACTAGGAATGTGATGAAAAAATGTAAATCTGAAATAAAACATGCTCTCTTCTAATATTCTGACATTTCACATTCTTAAAATAATGTGGTGATCCTAACTGACCCAAGACAGGGAATTTTTACTAGCATTAAACGTCAGAAATTGAAACTGAGTTTAAATGTATTTGGCTAAGGTGTATGTAAACTTCCGACTTCAACTCTATATATAGTCAGTATTTATTTTCAATGTATAACAGATGTTCCCTACACGTAAGCTACTTTGAAATTATTGCTTCATCAAGATAAACCATTTCATGGTAGTTTGATGTTGAAGTAATCACGTTGTGTTGAACAATTTTTTATGAATTATGATTAACAATTTGACAATTTACTCTGTGATCTTAATCCATATTTTAAAATCATTTAAGCTATTTCCTCTGTCATTATTCCTGCTAAACCACCCGTCTCATTTTCAATTGCAGCTTAATTAAGTAAAACGTGTGCATAATTTAACACCCCAAACCACATATCAGTATGATATCTGCATGTTTATGTCTGAACTAATTACGCCTGAAATAGTTTTGGTAGACTTTTGGTGACAGCCTTGACCGTATAATGGATTTATTTGTGTGTTGGTGTGCGTAAATAAAGTATTTATGTGTGCACTGTCATAGGTGCATGTACAGTGGGGCAAAAAAGTATTTAGTCAGCCACCAATTCTGCAAGTTCTCCCACTTAAAAAGATGAGAGGACTGTAATTTTCATCATAGGTACACTTCAACTATGACAGACAAAATGAGAAAAAAAAATCCAGAAAATCACATTGTAGGATTTTTTATTAATTTATTTGCAAATGATGGTGGAAAATAAGTATTTGGTCAATAACAGAAGTTTATCTCAGTACTTTGTTAAATACCCTTTGTTGGCAATGACAGAGTTCAAACGTTTTCTGTAAGTCTTCACTAGGTTGTCACACACTGTTGCTGGTATTTTGGCCCATTCCTCCATGCAGATCTCCTCTAGAGCAGTGATGTTTTGGGGCTATTCCATAAAAATGGGGAGAAGTTGACAGCATTTTCCGTCAAAATTGAGACAGCCAGTCATTATGCTGTAGGTTAGAAAAAACAACATTCTTACCACTGTAGTCTTAGTGTAATGTAAAGCTATTCATATTATAGAATGGTGAGTGGGAAAAAAACACGACACAAATAGTATGTCATAACATTATTTTTCTTTCCTTTAAGCTCATTAGAGTTCTACTATTCTGTGCCCATTCATTTAATTAAGTCAGATCTGGAAGTTTGCAGACACCTCGTCAATGGTATTGGTGAAGAGTGATGCTTTCCAGATTCTGACCACTGCAACTTTCTCCAGAAAACCAACCCTTTTCCTTCCTCTCTCGTTCTCACACAAACACACACACACAGGTACAAGCATGGACACACACGTGCATATATGCATGCGGACACACACACACAACCTTGTCCAAAATGTGCCAAAAGAGGAAAATATTGAGCACATTTCCAAGGCTTTCCCTGTGTGCTCAATGAGAAATCAATTTGAAATGTACTATGTCTCATTGGTTCTGTGATTTTGATTTGATTTATTAGGATCCCTATTAGCCGACGCCAATGCCGACAGCTAATCTTAATGGAGTCCAACACGTAACAAAAAGACTACAATTTACATACATTTAAAAACATTCAAATGTGTTTGTGTGTGCATCTTTCAGTTACACATATTGTTGCTTGCGAAAGTCTTCACCCCCCTTTGCATTTTTCCTATTTTGTTGTCTTACAACCTGGAATTAAAATATATTTTTTTCGGGCATTTGTATCATTTGATTTACACAACATGCCTTCCACTTTGAAGATGCAAAATATTTTTTCTTGTGAAACAAACAAGAAATAACAACAAAAAAAACGGAAACTTGAATGTGCTTTTCAGCCTTCGAAAGGCAATACTTTGTAGTGCCACCTTTTGCAGCAATTACAGCTGAAAGTCTCTTGGGGTATGTCTCTACAGTGCCTTGCAAAATTATTCATCCCCCTTGGTGTTTTTCCTATTTTGTTGTGGTACAACCTGTAATGTGAATGGATTTTTATTTGGATTTCATGTCAATGTTCTTAACTGACTTGCCTGGTTAAATAATGGTTAAATAAAAAGTGTCACATGATCTCAGTATATATACACCTTTTCTGAAAGGTCCTAGAGTCTGAAACAAAACTAAGTAAGGGGCACCATGAAGACCAAGGAGCTCTGCAAACAGGTAAGTCACAAAGTTGTGGAGAAGTACAAATCAGAGTTTGGTTATGAAAAAAATATCCAAAATTTTGAACATCCCACTAAGCACCATTAAATCTATTATTTTAAAAAATGAAAGAATATGGCACCACAACAAACCTGCCAAGTGAGGCCTGCCCACCAAATCTCACGGCCCAGGCAAGGAAGGCATTAACCTCTAGCGTCGAGCAATCCCGTATCCGGGAGCGTAATCATAGCCTCAAGCTCATTAGCATAACGCAACGTTAACTATTAATGAAAATCGCAAATGAAATGAAATAAATATATTGGCTCACAAGCTTAACCTTTTGTTAACAACACTGTCATCTCAGATTTTCAAAATATGCTTTTCAACCATAGCTACGCAAGCATTTGTGTAAGAGTATTGATAGCTAGCATAGCATTAAGCCTAGCATTCAGCAGGCAACATTTTCACAAAAACAAGAAAAGCATTCAAATAAAATCATTTACCTTTGAAGAACTTTGGATGTTTTCAATGAGGAGACTCTCAGTTAGATAGTAAATGTTCAGATTTTCCAAAAATATTATTTGTGTAGGAGAAATCGCTCCTTTTTGTTCATCACGTTTGGCTAAGAAAAAAAAACAGTCATTACAACGCCAAACTTTTTTCCTAATTAACTCCATAATATCGACAGAAACATGGCAAACGTTGTTTAGAATCAATCCTCAAGGTGTTTTTCACATATCTATTCAATGATAAATCATTCGTGGCAGTTGCCGTTCTCTGAACCTAATGGAAAAGTGGACGCAGCTGGAGATTGCACAATAATTTCGACGGAGGACACCAAGCGGACACCTGGTAAATGTAGTCTCTTATGGTCAATCTTCGAATGATATGCCTACAAATACTTCACAATGCTGCAGACACCTTGGGGAAACGACAGAAAGTGTAGGCTCATTCCTGGCACATTCACAGCCATATAAGGAGACATTGGAACACAGTGCATTCAAAATCTGGGGCATTTCCTGTATGAAATTTCATCTTGGTTTCGCCTGTAGCATTAGTTCTGGGGCACTCACAGACATTATCTTTGCAGTTTTGGAAACGTCAGAGTGTTTTCTTTCGAAGGCTATCAATTATATGCATAGTCGAGCATCTTTTCGTGACAAAATATCTTGTTTAAAACGGGAACTTTTTTATCCAAAAATTAAAAGAGCGCCCCCTATATCGAAGAAGTTAATCAGAGAGGCAACAAAGAGATCAAAGCTCCACAGCAGAGATTGGAGTATCTGTCCATAGGACCACATTAAGCCGTACACTCCACAGAGCTGGGCTTTACGGATGTAGCCAGAAAAAAAGCCATTGCTTAAAGAAAAAATAAGCAAACACGTTTGGTGTTTGCCAAAAGGCATGCAGCAGACTCCCCAAACATATGGTCAGATGAAACAAGAATGTAGCTTTTTGGCCATCAAGGAAAACGCTATGTCTGGCACAAACCCAACACCTCTCATCACCCCGAGAACACCATGGGGATGTTTTTCATTGGCAGGGACTGTGAAATTGGTCAAAATTGAAGGAATGATGGATGGCGCTAAATACAGGGAAATTCTTGAGGGAAAATTGTTTCAGTTTTCCATCGATTTTTGCCCATTCTTCAAGGGAAAACTGCTCCAGCTCCTTCAAGTCGGATTGGTTACGCTGGTGTACAGCAGTCTAAGTCATACCACAGACTCTCAATTGGATTGAGGTCTGGGCTTTGAGAAGGCCACTACAAGACATTTAAATGTTTCCGCTTAAACTACTCGAGTGTTACTTTAGCAGGATGCTTAAGGTCATTGTCCTGCTGGAAGGTGAAACTATGCCCCAGTCTCAAATCTCTGGAAGACTGAAACAGGTTTCCCTCAAGAACATCCCTGTATTTAGGAAAAGTCTGCAAGAGGAAAAATAGTGATTGAATTATTATTGTGTACGTGAGTTAGCAGCAGTCTTTAAGTTTAGTAATTGGATCCCAGATAGTAGCCAGTTAATTTTCAAATGAAGCATTAAGGAACACGGACAAGGACTTCTACACAAAGGGGAATGTGTCTAGTCATTCTCTGTATAAATGTGGAGAGGGCAGAGAAAAAATACATTAATTATCATGAATCTTTAAGACATCAAAGGACAAAATACATGGCATTCAAAGGTAACTGAGGTGTGGGTATTGAAAGTATCAGTAGTAGTTTAGTCTGACTAGTCAGCCGTGAAAATCCGTGTTTGTCAAAAATGCTCAAGCTCAGTAAATTTGGTTGGGATTCATTGATGGACAGCAATTTTCAAATATTGTTTCAGATTTTTTACCAAATGTAAGTCAGCACTGAGACTGCAACTCAGGAACACTCAATGCCTTTTACCATTCTGGTGTCTTTGGCATAAAAAAAACTCAGTGTTTCCGCTAACGTTTTACATGGACTTTGCTCCTTTCAAGTTATTTCGCTCCTGACAGACTCCCCAGTCCCTGCTGGTGACAAGCATACCCATAACGTGATGCTGCCACCACAAATCTTGAAAATACAAATGTGGAGAAGGTTGTGCACATCGGTTGGGGAAAAGTTTATTGAATCAATTTCTAGATAACATTTTAAGGCAGCAAACTGTGAAGAATGTGCAAAGGGTGTGTAGACCTTCACTTAGCACTATACTTGAAATTCAATCTTTTCTAAATTTTCATCCATATGAAAACAGAACACATTTTTTAAATAAATACATTACAAATGTTTTTATTTTCAAACTATGCCTTATTGAAACTGAACAGTGCATTAAAAAAGTATTCAGACCCCTTCCCCTTTTCCACATTTTGTTACATTACAGCCTCACTCTAAAATGTATTAAATTAAACATTTTCCTCATCAACCCACACAATACCCCATAACGACAAAGAAAAAAAAGGTTTTCAGATTTGTTTTGTAAATGTACCAAAATAAAAAAACTTAAATACCGTATTCAAATAAGTATTCCGACCCCTGACTCAAAATTGAGCTCAGGTGCATCCTGTTTCCGCTGGTCATTCCTGAGATGTTTCTACAACTTCACTGGAGTCCAGCTGTGATAAACTAAATTTATTGGACATGATTTGGAAAAGTACACTCCTGTCTAAGGTCCACAGATGACAGCGCATATCAGAACAAAAACCAAGCCATGAGGTCGAAGGAATTGACCTTAGAGCTCAGAGACAGGAGTGTGTCGAAGCACAGGTCAGGGGAAGTGTACCAAACATTTTCTGCGGCATTGAAGGTCCCCACTCTGACAGATCTCCAGAGTTCTTTCGTGGAGATGGGAGAACCTTCACTCCACCAAACAGGCCTTTCGGAAGCCACTCCTCAGGAAAAGGTACAGGACAGCATGCTTGGAGTTTGCTAAATGGCAACTAAAGGACACTCAGACCATGACAAACAAGATTCTCTAGTCTGATGAAACAAAGATTGACAACTCTTTGGCCTCAATGTCAAGCGTCACGTCTGGATGAAACCTGGCACAATCCCTACGTTGAAGCATGGCGGTGGCAGCATCATATTGTGGGGATGTTTATCAGCGGCATGGCCCGGGAGACTAGTCAGGATCGAGGGAAGGATGAACAGAGATCCTTGATAAGAAACCTGCTCTGCACCTTAGACTGGGGAGAAGGTTCACCTTCCAATAGGACAACGACCCTAAGCACGCAGTCAAGACAACACAGGAGTGGTTTCAGGATAAATATCTGACTTTTTTTTTGTTTTTTAGGCAAGTCAGTTAAGAACAAATTTCTTATTTTCAATGACGGCCTAGGAACAGTGGGTTAACTGCCTGTTCAGGGGCAGAACGACATATTTGTACCTTGTCAGCTTGGGGGTTTGAACCTTCTGGTTACTAGTCCAACGCTCTAACCACTAGGCTACCCTGCCGCTACTCTGATTTTTTTTATTTTTTTTTATTTTACCTTTATTTAACCAGGCAAGTCAGTTTAAGAACAAATTCTTATTTTCAATGACGGCCTGGGAACAGTGGGTTAACTGCCTGTTCAGGGGCAGAACGACAGATTTGTACCTTGTCAGCTCGGGGGTTTGATCTCGCAACCTTCCGGTTACTAGTCCAACGCTCTAACCACTAGGCTACCCTGCCGCCCCATGTGAATGTCCTTGAGTGGCCCAGCAAGAGCCCGGACTTGAACCCAATCCTGAAAATAGCTGTTCAGCGATGCTCCAACCTGACAGAGTTTGAGAGGATCTGCAGAGAAGAATGGGAGAAACTCCCCAAATACAGGTGCGACCAGCTTGTAGCGTCATACCCAAAATGACTCGAGGCTGTAATCGCTGCCAAAGGTGCTTCAACAAAGTACTGAGAAAAGGGTCTGAATACTTATGTAAATGTGATATTTCAGTGTTTTATTCTTAAGAAATGTGCAAACACTTCTAAAAAAAAATGTTTTTGCTATGTCATTATGGGGTGTTGTGTGGATTTAAAATAAATAAAAATCGTAGAATAAGGCTGGAAAAAGTCAAAGGGTCTGAATACTTTCCAAACGGACTGTGTATAAAGTCTACAAAACGTTTTATTTCGATGGCAAACTGTCCTGTGATCACCTAGAATGTGCCCTGCCTGGTCTGAGTTGTGTATCTCGACCAGCATCCCCTTGGAGCTGTGTACATTTGGAGGTTACAGAAAGCCGTGCCTCTCATAATGCCATGTCTCTTAATGCTGTCTGGGGCTGTTTAAAGGCCTCCTGTGGAGGACAGCACTTAGCTGAACAGAAGTTTACCGTAACGTCTCTAAAAGCAGTTGAAACACAATACCTCCTGTTGATTGAGTGCCAATGTTCTTTCAGTATGATTTTGTTCTAGGTTACAATAAATTAATATGAACCGGTACTTTTCAAGTTTATGTGGCCATGAAGTGTAGCAAGCATTTGAAGTATGATTTTATAGAAAATTGGGTGTGCTGTCAAAACAACTGATCTTGACTGTAAAGCTGTATACAGTATATCTAGCTGTATATATGATTGTTATAGAACTATATAAATACAGAAACAACTTTTAAAAATATGGAAATGATGTTGTATGCCAAGTATTCAAGGCGTCAAAAGTGTGACAGAGAACCATCTATATGTCTGTCTGGCTGCCCTCAACTACCACAACACACACACACACACACACACACACACACACACGCGCGCACACGCGCACACACACACACACACACACACACACACACACACACACACACACACACAAAGCCGTACAAACACCCTTCTGCAATGAAGGCACCTTCCCATAATGTTCCCCAATATATGCTGCTATATGGGACTTCCTTCAAAGCACTGCGAGATTTTCACATTTCCCTACCCAACATATATGCGTGTAAAATATTATTGAGCAGCACTTAACGTTAAGTTACCCTTATGCCACAGACCGTAGTTAACGGGTAATTACTTTGGCAGCCAAAGTGTAATTACTGAGCTGTATATCGTCATAAAATCAAACTGCATGGCATAATTTAATTAAAATTGGTTTGAAATTAATGACAAGCAATTAAACCAAGAAATCAGTAAATGGGTGATTCTACAGAAGTGGTGCAATTTGCAATCTTACCCCCAAAACAATACTTTCAACATTTATTTACATCACGACATGTTTAAATTCAATCCATGGCAATAACAATCATATTGTTCAATTATTGTAGTACAAATTCATTGTTTATACACCTATTTCTATTGAGCGGTGGCTGTCCCAAACCACGACTCCTGAACTTCATGTTGGAACATAAAGCAATTAATGATTTTTATTTCAATAGATCATCTTGAGTTGTTCTGTTAAGCCATTGAAAGGTACTGATCTAATTAGTCTATTGATGTCACTACTGAAACATGCACATTAACAAACTGTTTAATGAATGTGCCTTAATCCTCAAACCTACAACTATCACCAGGTGATGGGATTGCACCCCTTTTCGTTATGGCCACATGGTGAATAGTCTGACTGCAAACATTTTGGAGAAAATGAGGGAGCAAGTTGGTAAATCTTCAGGTATTTTTCAGAAGTGTCACTACCGAACGTCTAATATATCAAGAAATATGTAAAGTACGGTTTTGGGATTAAAATATATACTGTATTTTCTGGATGTGCATCTGTCAAAATGAAAGATAGCCAGCCAAATGTTAGCTGTGGGGATTCTTTAAAGCCCCAAAAAATATCAAATTTTCCAAACCAAAACGGTCACAATTGGAACAATTGACACCATAGAGTTATATAGTCTCATATTTTTATCTGTGCCATTAGAGCTGCTGCATTCAAGGAGCAGGGCACTGATCAGGATGCTTACAAGAAATCCAACTATGATCTCCAACTAGCCATTAAAAAGTCAAAATGTCAATACAGGATTAAGATCGAATCCTACTTCGCCGGCGCTTGCAAACAATTATGAATTACAAAGGGAAACCCAGCCGCAAGTTACCCAGTGACGCGAGCCTACCAGATGGGCTTAATTCCTTCTATGCTCACTTCGAGGCAGGCAACACTGAACCATGCATGAGAGCACCAGCTGTTCTGGACGACTGTGATCTTGCTCTCCTTAGCCGATGTGAGTAAACCTTTATTAAAGATGTTCATATTCACAAGGCCGTGGGGCCACATGGATTACAAGGAAGTGTACTCAGCGCAATACCTAAATGTTTCAAGCAGACCACCATAGTCTCTGTGCCAAAGAATGTCAAGGTAACCAATCTAAATGAATATCGCCCCGTAGCACTCACAGCTGTAGCCATGAAATGCTTTGAAAGGCTGGTCATAGCTGACAACAACACCATCTTACCAGACACCTTGGACACCCTAATTTTCATACTGCCCCAACCGATCCACAGATGATGCAATGTCTAATGCACTCCACACTGCCCTTTCACACCTGGACAAGAAGAACACATATGTAAGAATGCTGTCCATTGACTATAGCTCAGCGTTCAACACCATAGTGCCTTACAAGAACACCTCCCTCTGCAACTGGATCCTGGACTTCCTGATGGGCCACACTGCAGGGGGTGAGTGTAGGGACGTCACATCTGCCACGCTGACCACAAACACGGGGTTCCCTCAGGGGTGCACGCTTAGACTCATCCTGTACTCCCTGTTCATCTGTACTCCCTGTTCATCTGTTCACCGTGCACAATTCCAACACCATCATGAAGTTTAATGACGACGTAACGGTGGTTGGCCTGATCACAGACGATGATGAGACAGCCTATAGGGAGGGGGTCAGTGACCTGGCAGTGTGGTGCTAAGACAACAACTTCTCCCTCAATGTCAGCAAGACAAAAGAGATGATTGTGAACTACAGGAAACAGAGGGCCAAACATTCCCCCATCCACATCGACGGGGCTGTAGTGAATTGGGTTTGAGAGCTTGAAGTTCCTCGGTGTCAACATCACTAACATGGTCCACACACATCAATACAGTCGTGAAGAAGGGACAACAGCGCCTCTTGCTCCTCGGGAGGTTGAAAAGATTCCGCATGAGCCATCAGATCCTCAAACAGTTTTACAACACCATTGACAGCATCTTGACTGACTGTATCACCACTTGGTATGGCAACTGCTTGGCATTTGACTGCAAGGCGCTACAAAGGGTATTGCGTATGTCCCAGTAAATCATAGCGGCCGAACTCCCTGCCATCCAGGACCTCTATACCAGGTGGTGTCAGAAGAAGGCCCTACAAATTGTCAAAGACTCCAGCCACCCAAGTCAGAGAATGTTCAATCTCCTACCGCACAGCAAGCAGTACCAATGCACTAAGTCTGGAACCACCCTGAACAGCTTCTACCCCCAATCCATAAGACTTCGAAATAGTTAGTCCATGTAGCTATTGGATAACCCATAAGAGTCTAAGCCCTGTCTAAGCTGGGGGGTAGTCCTCCTTGAAGTATAAAAAACAATATTAAACCATATTTTGATTAAATTAGCCCATGCAGGTGCACTGAACAACAGATTCACAACAGATAGTTCCCCCCCAAAAAATCGAAAGGAAGTTTGTTCTGAGGTGTCAATCCTATATCTGAGAGGTTTAACTTCTTGCGACGAGCAAACCCATATCCGGGAGCGTAATCATAGCCTCAAAGACATTCGCATAACGCAACGGACATAAATACCCCTAGAAACTTTTCCTATTCATGAAAATCGCAAATTAAATGAAATAAATATATTCAAACACAAGCTTAGCCTTTTGTTAACAACACTGTCATCTAAGATTTTCAAAATATGCGTTACAGCCAACGCTAGACAAGCATTTGTGTAAGTTTATCATGGCATAATGCTATGCTAGGCGAAGGTCAAGAACCGTGCGTCCTCCAAAACACAACCCAGCCAAACCGCACTGCTTGTTGACACAATGCCGCTTAACCAGCCGCACCTATGTGTCGGAAGAAACACGGTACACCTGGTGACCGTGTCAACGTGCATTGCGCCTGGCCCACCTCAGGAGTTGCTAGCGCGGATGGGACAGTAACATCTCTGCCGGCCAAAATCTTCCCTAACATGGACGGCACTGTGCAAAATAATGTCCCTCCCCACGGTCTCAGCCGGCTGCGACAAAGCTTGGTCTCAAACCAGAATCTCTAGCGGCACAGCTTAGCACTGTGATGCAGTGCCTTAGACCACTGTGCCACTCGGGAGGCCAAGCAAAACCATTCTGAAGCTTTAGACTGTTTTGTGAAAAGACCGATTTTCGGGATGACTCTGTCTGACAAACACTGCTCTCATCTGTCACCTTTCACCACATATGCGGAAGTGTTACATAAATGCATGTTGTCACGTCTAATCAAGGTGGGTGGAATCAGGCGCAGAGAGCAGAATGCGATATAAAGTTTTATTCTCCGGTGAACAAAATAAACACGGTCAACCCAAATACACACAGGGTAAAATTATCCAACACAGGATAACAGACTAACCGAAGAATAAGAAACACAAAACACCGACAGACAAAAATGAATGGCAAAATAAACAATCCCGCACAAAACAAGGGCGGGACAACCTACATTAAATACAGACACTAATTAACTAAACAACACACAGGTGAAACCAATTAGACAAAACCAACAGATACACGAAAAAGGGATCGGTAGTGGCTAATAGGACGGTGACGACGACCGCCGAGCACCGCCTGAACGGGCAGGAGAGCCAACTTCGACGGAAGTCGTGACACGTGGTGGAATTGAGACACATCAATGCAAAAAAAATTATATCTCTAGCTTAAACCTGTTATGGCTGCGGTCCCTGTACAGGGATCAAAATCAGCGGAAATTTCAGAGCGCCAACTAATAGTACTCGATACAACTCAAACTTTCATTAAAACACACATGCAGGGTACTCAATTAAAGCTACACTCTTTGTGAATCAAGCCAACATGTCAGATTTTTTAAATGCTTTTCGGCGAAAGCATGAGAAGCTATTATCTGATAGCATGCAACCCCCGAAATACCCAAAGGGGACGTAAACAAAATAATTAGCGTAGCCGGCGCTACACAAAACGCAGAAATAAAATATAAAACATTCATTACCTTTGACGAGCTTCTTTGTTGGCACTCCTATATGTCCCATAAACATCACAATTGTTTTTTTTTTTTCGATTAAATCGGTCCATGTATACCCAAAATGTCAATTTATGAACACCGTCAGATCCAGGAAAAAACTCGTCATTTTTTAAAATTAAAAAAGTTGCCTATAAACTTTGACAAAACACTTCAAACTATTTTTGTAATCCAACTTTAGTTATTAGTAAACGTTAATAATCGATCAAATTGATCACGGGGTGATCTGTATTCATTAGCAGCAAGTCTTGAAATCATGGTCCATATTCTCCCTTTCATAACTTCCTCCGGTGTACTCGACGACAGGAAGTGCCTATTTCTCATTTGACCAAGGATTAACTTCAACACAATTCCCAACAATGGCGACATCGTGCGGAAGTTGTAGGAACTGTAAATCGGACGCTATCTATTTTCCCTTGCCATAGACAATACAGAGACTGGGATATTTTTTTAGTGTTTTTGGTGAACAGTTTTCATTGGGATTTTGCCTCCTACACACGTTCTGTTATAGTCACAGACATGACTTAACCAGTTTTATAAACTTCAGAGTGTTTTCTATCCATACATACTAATCATATGCATATACTATATTTCTGGCATGACTAGCAGGACGTTGAAATATTGTGCGATTTTTAACAAAAAGCTGGGAAAATTCGCAGCCTCTTTATTAAACAGACAGACTGTTATGAGGATGTCTTTAACATGCTAATTTAACTAGGGGGAGCGGACATCCATTTTATGTTGTTAATTAACTATATAACTATCTGGCATTGACCCCCTTTTCACTCTTTTGACTCATCACATACTGTATGCAGCTGCTACTGTTTATTATCTATCCTGTTGCCTAGTCACTTTATTCCTACCTATACATGTACATACTGTATCTACCTCAATGACCTTGTACCCCTCCACATCGACTCGGTACTGGTACCCTGTTTATATAGCCAAGTTATTGTTACTCATTGTGATTATTCCTTGTGTTGTCATTTTACTATTTAAAAAAAACATATCTCTGCCTTGTTGGGATGGGCCCATAAGTAAGTATATCACTGTTAGTTTACACTTGTTTACAGTGCATTTAGAAAATATTTAGACCCGATGACTTTTTCCACATTTTGTTATGTTTCAGCCTTATTCAATTTTTTTCCACATCAATCTACACAAACCCCATAATGACAAACCGAAATTTTTGGAAATTTATTTTTATTTTTATTTTTACATTTATTTTTAACAGAAATACCTTAGTATTCAGACCCTTTGCTATAAACTTTGAAATTGAGCTCAGGTGCATCCTGTTTCCATTGATCCTCCTTGAGATGTTTCTTCAACTTGACTAGAATCGAACTGTGGTAAATTCAATTGATTGGACATGATTCGGAACGGCACACACCTGTCTATGTAAGGACCCACAGTTGACAGCGCATGTCAGAGGAAAACCAAGCCATGAGGTCGAAGGAATTGTCCTTAAAATCAAATCAAATGTTATTTGTCACATACACATGGTTAGCAGATGTTAATGCGAGGGTAGTGAAATGCTTGTGCTTCTAGTTCCGACAATGCAGTAATAACCAACGAGTAATCTAACCTAACAATTCTACAACTACTACCTTATACACACAAGTGTAAAGGGATAAGGAATATGTACATAAGGATAGAGCTTTGAGACATGGTTGTGTTGAGGCACAGATCTGGGGAAGGGTAGCAAAAATGTCTTCACCATTGAAGGTCCCCAAGAACACAGTGGCCTCCATCATTCTTAAATGGAACACGTTTGGAAACACTAAGACTATTCCTAGAGCTGGCCACCCTGCCAAACTGAGCAATTGGGAGAGAAGGTGTCACATCTTCTCCTGCCACACCACCTATTGGACATCCGGTGTCTCCTTGACCTGCATTCATTCCCATAGTTCTCTCTCTCTCCCTCTCTCTGTGATTGTGTGGCTGGAGACAGGTGTGCTGGAGACAGAGCAGTTCCCCACCAGCTGCAACCCATTCCATAAACAAGACCTCTACAAATACTCAGTCCTGCCATTTCCACTCAGCCAGATCGTAATTTCCATTCAGTCAGTCATGCTTCTATCTATTTGTTATTATTTAAGATCCTGTATCCTGCTGTGCCTGCATCCTTGCCTGATGCTGTTTCTCCTCTCACTACAGTTTTGCCGCTCTGACCCTGGGCCCTGTGTCCTGTTCCACATCTCACCACCCTGCTACCCTGTTCTGGATTCAACTCAACATCACTCCCTTGGATTCCCCTATGGACCTGTTTACCCTGTCCCAACCCAGCTCACTCCAACCTCAGCCTCCACATCTGGTTTCCTACAACTCATCCAAACTTCCCTGGATCTGCACTTCACCTCTCCCTGTTACAATAAATATCTTGGTTCATTCATCCCTGTTTTCTGGTCTGAGTCTGGTCTTGGGTTCCCCTGTGCTGCTCATGCCTAACAGAAGGGTGTCACGCTCTGATCTATTTCACCTGTCCTTGTGATTGTCTCCACCCCCTCCAGGTGTCGCTTATTATCCCCGGTGTGTATATACCCCTGTGTTTCCTGTCTCTGTATGCCAGTTCGTCTTGTTTGCCAAGTCAACCAGCATTTTCCCATGCTTCTACACCTGCATTGCTTGTTGTTTGGGATTTTAGGCTGGGTTTCTGTACAGCACTTTGAGATATAGCTGATGTAAGAAGGGCTTAATAAATACATTTGATTTGATTTTCCTTGCTCCTATTTTTTCCCAGTCTCTTTGGTTCTAGTCCTCCTGGTTTCGATCCCTGCCTGTCTTTACTCCGAACTGCCTGCCTGACCATACTGCCTGTTCTGCCCTCAAGCCTGAAAATCCCCTTGTACTGTTTGGACTCGGATCTGGTTTCTGAACCCCTGCATGGCCTGACCTCGAGACTGCCGTCTGGTACTGTTTTGGGTCTCGCCTTGTGTCCCTATAAAGGGCCTTGGTCAGGGAGGGGACCAATAACCCAATGGTCACTCAGACAGAGCTCCAGAGTTCCTCTGTGGAGATGGGGGAACCCTCCAGAAGGACGTCCATCAATCAGGCTTTTATGGTAGAGTGGCCAGACAGAAGCCTCACCTCAGTAAAAGACATATGACAACCTGCTTGGAGTTTGCCAAAAGACAACTAAAGGCCTAAAGACCATGAGAAACAAGATTCTCTGGTCTGTTGAAATGAAGATTGAATTCTTTGGCCTGAATGCCAAGTATCACGTCTGAAGAAACCCTGGAACCATCCCTACGATGAAGCATGATGGTGGCAGCTTCATGCTGTGAGAATGTTTTTCAGTGGCAGGGACAGGGAGAGGGAAAGATGAACAGAGCGCTAAGTACAGAAAGATCCTTGATGAAAACCTGCTCCAGAGTGCTCAGGACCTCAGACTAGGGGCAAGGTTCACCTTCTAACAGGACCATTACCCTAGGCACACAGCCAAGACAATGCAGGAGTGCCTTCAGGATAAATCTCTGAATGTCCTTGAGTGGCCCAGCCAGAGCCTGGGCCACTCAAAATCCCTGCTGCAGTGTGTGCAAAACTGGTCAAGAACTACAGGAAATGTATGATCTATGCAATTGCAAGCAAAGGTTTCTGTACCAAATATTAAGTTCTGCTTTTCTGATAAATCAAATACTTACATCATGCAATAAAATGCTAATTAATTACTTAAAAATCATAAATTGTGATTTTCTGGATTTTTGTTTTAGATTCCGTCTCTCACAGTTGAAGTGTACCTATGATAAAAATGACAGACCTCTACATGCTTTGTATGTAGGAAAACCTGCAAAATCGTCAGTGTATCAAATACTTGTTCTCCCCACTGTATGTCTCAAGTCTCAAATATATTTTGATTTGTTTAACACTTTTTTGGTTACTACATGATTCCATATGTGTTATGTCACGGTTTTGATGTCTTCACTATTATTCTACAAAATAGTAAAAATAATGAAAAATCCTTGAATGAGTAGGTCTGTCCAAACTTTTAACTGGTATTGTAGATCAGTTAATGAGGACAGGACACACATTTATTTATATACAGGAATGATATCAAGGAGTGTAGTCCACCTCCATGTGGAAGGGGCGGCAGGTAGCCTCGTGGCTACAGCATTGGACTAGTAACAGAAAGGTTACAAGATCGAATCCAATCCCCGAGCTGACAAGGTAAAAATCTGTCTTTCTGCCCCTGAACAAGGCAGTTAACCCATTGTTCCTAGGCTGTCATTGAAAATAAGAATGTGTTCTGAACTAACAGCCTAGTAAAATAAATAAATGTGAAGAAGTGATTGATACGAGTTCGGGAAATACTGTATTACATTGTTTTCTCCCCGAATTAAATGTATTTGTCTTTGTTATGAAGATCGAATGTTCACAAACACTATTGTCTTTTGTATAAAGACCCATAAGTATACAGACCAGTCAAACTCTATATGAAGCCTTTCACTGTCTCGCATACATCAGGTGTCAACTTCTATCGAGTCATCGTCTGACAACTCATTGATTCCGACGCAGCATAAGGATCCTGGCACTGCTTTGTGGGGAATGTACATGTAGTTATATCCACTTAGAGAACTTAGAGAGCCTTTTTATTTCTCGATTTGGTTTGGTCAGGGTGTGATTTGGGTGGGCATTCTATGTTCTGATTTCTATGTTTTGTGTTTCTATGTTTTGGCCGGGTATGGCTCTCAATCAGAGACAGCTGTCTATCGAATCATACTTAGGCAGCCTTTTTCCCTTTTGTTATTGTGGGAAGATATCTGTGTTAGTGGCACTATAGGCCTTGTAATGGTGTATGTCTTTGTTTCTTGTTTTGTTGGCAACATTTACATTAAATAAAGGAAAATGTACGCCAATCACGCTGCACTTTGGTCCACTTCTTCAGACGATCGTGACACTGCTCCACAATCCGTTGCTTCAAACACACTTCTTCCAAAGAGAGAAAAAAAAACATTGACCAAAGTTTCCTGAGGGACATAACACAGAGAGTTGTGTGCACAAAGGGACCTGTCATTCTCCTCTTCTGGGAGTGTGAGGGATTGGGTGAGAGAGGCAAGGCCTGCCAACTGTGACCTCCTCTCTCTCTTTCTCTCCCCTGTCCGTTCTTCATCTGAAAGCAGGAGAGAAAAGTTACTTTTCCTGGCCGACTCGACAGCTCGGGTTGCCAGTCTCCGCCAGCCCCTTCATTTCTCCTGACACTCGTTACGGCCCAGTGAGAGGCAGCCATTTCCCCTGCACCTGTGACTGACCACACAAAGGAGCTCCGCTCTGGCTTCAATAAAACATGTATGGTAGGTGGATACCTGAGCAAGGAGAGAGGGCTATATGAGTGCTATAGGATGATTTGTTGAGTACTGTACTCTCTCACTTTAGGCTACCGTGTTTTTCTAACTGTATCCATTACTGTGTATACTCTTGCTCTGTCAATTCAGGTGAACTCAACTTAAAAAATGTATTTGGCAACGCAATTGTACTTTGGTTTAACAACTGTACTTTGCAGTTTGTTGCTAACATTTTAAATGGAGCCGAAGTCTACATGGCATTAAGTAGTACAAACAAAATACCCTCATTATTGCTACTACACACCAGACCTGGGTTCAGATGGTTTTTGTTGTCTTTCATATATGATCACCAAAATTTCAAAGTTCAAACCTCACCCATTTGGCATTCCGGGCAGGCTAAATTAAAATACTCCCAGTACTTGAAAGAAAACACACTATATGAACCCAGATCGACTCCCTTCCTCCTCATTTACACCATGCAATCGAGGATTCCCTTGTCCTCGTCAACAATGTTGTTATCATTCTCTCCACCCCAGACTCTGCCATCCCTTAGTGCCCCAGCTTTGGATCATTGTCTCTTCCTGAGTGGAAGGAACTCAAATCTGTAATTCGAAGCCATGGGAAATCCCCAGAATACTCATAATACACGCAGGAATAATGCACCATAGAATCTGTGGGATGTGGAGGCACACTTCCCCAACAGCACACAGGGAATGGGGAAGGTGTGCCACACAATTTCGCGCCATATCATTTTAAAGTGCAGTTGCAGGGGAGTGATGGAGGTGTGATGAACATGGCGCATTATGGCTGTAAGCTCCTGTAAAATATGAGTTGATATCTCACCAGCTCGTTTCTCAAGGAATATTAATCAGAGAGGCAAAGACACAATGACAAGTTCAGCTAGGAGCTTGAACAGCCCTGTATTGACGATACATACAGTAACAGATGATACAGCAGGGGCCGAGTGATTTTATAGTTTGTCAAATGTTGGCAATGGCTTCACACGACAGAGAGCTACACTCCCTGTCAAAAGTTTTAGAACTCCTACTCATAAAATAAGAATTTGTTCTTAACTGACTTGCAAAGTTAAATAAAGGTAAAAAATTCAAATAGTAAATACAAGGGGTTTTATTTATTTTTACTGTTTTCTACATTGTAGAATAATACTGAAGACATCCAAACAATGTAATAACACACATCGGTCATGTTTTAACCAAAAAAGTGTTAAAAAATCTAAATATATTTTGTATTTGAGATGCTTCAAATAGCCACCCTTTGCCTTGATGACATCTTTGCACACTCTTGGCATTCTCTCAACCAGCTTCATGAGGTAGTCACCTGGATTTCAATTAACCTTTCTGGCGCAGGAGTTCCGGTAGTCCCACCTCAAATACAGAAATAGCCATAATAAGCATTCATAAAAAATACAAGTGTTATACATCGGCTTAAAGATGAACTTCTTATTAATTCAGCCGCTTTGTCAGATTTC
This sequence comes from Oncorhynchus masou masou, assembly GCF_036934945.1. Lineage (NCBI taxonomy): Eukaryota > Metazoa > Chordata > Actinopteri > Salmoniformes > Salmonidae > Oncorhynchus > Oncorhynchus masou. The sequence continues at coordinate 3,477,916 of NC_088227.1, forward strand.
AAAAAGGCATTATGGGAAAAAGAATACCATGTGATTATCTGAGGACAGCGCCCCGCTTACAAAAGCATACAAACATTTTACAATCAAGTAGAGGAGTCACGTAAGTCCGAAATTGCAGTAAAATTAATCACTTACCTTTGAAGATCTTCATGTGGTTGCAGTCACAAGAGTCCCAGCTACACAATAAATGTTTTTGTTTGATAAAGTCCCTCTTTATATCCCATGCAGTCAAAACATGCAGATGAATACATCCTAATAGTACCGGTAAAGTTCGTCGAAACATGTCAAACGATGTTTATAATTAATCCGCAGGTTGTCAATTGTCTAAATAATCGTCAATATTTCAACCGGACAATAGCATATTCAATAGAAATAAAAAAAACAGCACTGTAGAACCATGCGCAAACCAGCACTGCATGGTTCTACAGTCCACTGACAGAAATATCTCATTCTTCTTCATTTTTCAGATAGCGAGCCTGAAACAATGTCTAAAGACGGTTGACATCTAGTGGAAGCCATAGGAACTGCAATCTGGGTCCTAACCCATTAGATACTCTATAGGCATTCAATTGAAAATACCCACTTCAAAAAAATCACACTTCCCTGGATGGATTTTCCTCAGGTTTTCACCTGCCATATCAGTTCTGTTATACTCACAGACATTATTTTAAACATTTTGGAAGCTTTAGAGTGTTTTCTATCCAAATGTATCCAAATATATGCAAATCTAAATGCATATCCTAGCTTCTGGGCCTTAGTAACAGGCAGTTTACTTTTACAGTTTACTTTGAGTTTGAGTTACATAGAGCCACATCCATTATGGACAGTTTTACATTTACATTTTAGTCATTTAGCAGACACTCTTATCCAGAGCATTCATCTTAAGCTAGCTAGGTGAGACAACAACATATCACAATCTTAGCAATAATGGTGCTGACATGTTACTTGCTCCTAAGCAACTGTGTTATTTTGTTAGTTTTTTTGCGTTGTTTGTAACTTATTTCTTTTTACTTATTTTGTACATAATGTTATCACCGAAAAATAACTTCTGGACATCAGAATAGCGTTTACTCACCTTGAAAAGGAATTATTTTTTTTCATTAATGAGTCCGACGTGAAGGATATGCTGCTATCCCGGGAACAGGACCAAATCCCCGTCATTTGCGTGAAGAAAATACAGAGAAAAAGGTGGCGGAGGTTCGGATGACTTCCATCGAATTTGTAGGCGAGCGAGTAAACTCCCAATGCCATCCGTTCTATTGGCCAAAGTGCAATCATTGGAAAATAAAATAGATGACATACGATCAAGATCGTCCAACTAACGGGACATTAAAAACTGTAATATCTTTTGTTTCACCAAGACATGGCTGAACAACGACACGGATAATATAGAGCTGGCGGGATTTTCCATGCACCGGCAGAACAGAGAAGCTACGTCTGGTAAGACGAGGTGTGGGAATGTGTGTCTATTTGTCAATAACAGCTGGTGCCCGATGTCTAATATTAAAGAAGTCTCGAGGTAGAGTACCTTATGATAAGCTGTAGACCATACTATCAACCAAGAGAGTTCTCATCTATATTATTCGTAGCCATCTATTTACCACCACAGACCGATGCTGGCACTAAGACCGCACTCAACCACTTCTATAAGGCCATAAGCAAGCAAGAAAATGCTCATCCAGAAGCGGCGCTCCTAGTGGCCGTGGACTTTAATGTAGGCAAACTTAAATATTTTTACCTAATTTCTACTAGCATTTCACATGTGCAACCAGAGGAAAGGAAACTCTAGACCACCTTTACTCCTTACAGAGATGCATACAAAGCTCTCACTAATCCAGACGCTTATAAATCCTGCTATGCCCTCAGAAGAACCATCAAACGGGCTCCTGAGTGGCGCTGCGGTCTAAGGCAGTGCTTGAGGCATGGGTCCCCAGATCCTCAAAATGTTCTACAGCTGCACCATTGAGAGCATCCTGATTGGTTGCATCACTGCCGGGTATGGCAACTGCACGGCATCTGACCGTAAGGCGCTACAAAGGGTAGTGCGTACGGCCCAGTACATCAGTACCATCCAGAAAAATTGGCAAAAATTACAAAAATCGCAGAAGTTGGAGACGTATCTCCCTTGACTAACTTCAAGCATCAGCTGTCAGAGCAGCTTACAGATCGCTGCAGCTGTACACAGCCCATCTGTAAATAGCCCATCCAACAAACTACCTACCTCATCCCATATTTGTTTTGGATCTTCTGCTCTTTTGCACACCAGTATTTCTACTTGCACAACCTCATCTGCACATCTATCACTCCAGTGTTAATTGCTAAATTGTAATTACTTTGCCACTATGGCCTTTTTATTGCCTTTCCTCCTTACTTCATTTGCACACAGAGTATACCAACTTTTCTACTGTGTCATTGACTGTACGTTTGTTTATCCCATGTGTAACTCTGTGCTGTTGTTTTTGTCGCACTGCTTTGCTTTATCTTGAACAGGTCGTAGTTGTAAATGAGAACATGTTCTCAACTGGCCTACCTGGTTTAATAAAGGTGAAATAAAAACATTTAAAAAAATCCAGGACCTATATAATAGGTGGAGACTCCAGTCACCCAAGTCATAGACTATTTTCTCTGCTACTGCACGGCAAGCGGTACCGGAGCGCCAAGTTTAGGACCAAAAGGCTCCTTAACAGCTTCTACCCCAAAAGCCATAAGACTGCTGAACAATGAATCAAATGGCTATCCGAGTATTTACATTTACCTCCCTCCTTTTGTTTTGTACACTACTGCTACTCCCTGTTTATTATCTGTACATAGTCACTTCACCCCTACCCACATGTACAAACTAACCTGTACCTCAGCACATTGACTCGGTACCGGTACCCCCTGTATATAGCCTCGTTATTGTTAATTTATTGTGTTACTTTTTATAATTTTTTATGTTAGTTTATTTGGTAAATATTTTCTTAACTCTTCTGGAACTGCACTGTTGGTTGAGGGCTTGCACGTAAGCATTTCACGGTAAGGTCTATACTTGTTGTAATCGACGCATGTGACAAATAAAGTTAGATTTGAAGTACATTTTCCATCAACAAAGTATTTTATTATTAAAATCAGTGCAGGTAGTAAAAGATAAGTCTTTATATGTTGTCAGGGGGGGGGTGGATTGCCCCAAAGGATTTATTTTTAGGGGAATCTTGTTCCACCATGGTGGTGCCAGGACAGAGAGGAGCTTTGACTGGGCTCACGTGTGGGTGGGAGGGCCTAGAGACCAGAGGTGGCATAATGGAGTGCTTGGGTTGAGGTTTAAGGTTTGACCATAGCCTGAAGATAGAGACAGGCAGTTCACCTTGCTGCTCCGTAAGCCAGCAACAGGGTCTTGAAGATGATGCAAGCTTGTGAGTGGAGTGTGCGGAGGAACCGGGCATAAAATAAAATACACTAAGACACACACACACACACACACACACACACACACACACACACACACACACACACACACACACACACACACACACACACACACACACACACACACACAAACGCACACACACAAACATACTGTACATGCAAACAAAAACACACACACCGTCCATGAGCAGACATAAAAGAAGTGCAATGCAGTAATGGGCTGTGCACAAGACAGGAGCTAGAAGCAAACAATCACAAGATGCCTGTCTGCTCCATGTTCTCTCACAACGGCCCGTCCTGACAGGCTGCGTTGAGAGGATGTTTACTTGAGCGCCGTTAGCGATGCACAAACAGGCTCACACTGACGGCTTTCTCCCATTAGTTCTGTCAAACATGTGTACAGTGGAGGTCTCTCTTCCCTCCCTCATTCTATTCCTCCCTCTTTCCCTGTCTCCCTCTCTGTCACTCTCTGCCTTTACTTGTCCACCACATATATTCTTCCTTCCATCCTTTTTCTCCCTCATCCCCCTCTCCCCAGCCCTTTCCCAGCCACACCAAGGACAGCGAGAGTAAACACACAGCATGGGAAACATCAGCAATTAGACCAGTGAGGAGAGGAGAGAGAAACATTGTCATAAACGAAACCAGTACACAAAAACTTGGAAAGTGGTTTTGGCACCTCTGCAAAATGTTACTGCGTGACTTGGATGAGTAGGAGGCAGTACTTCTTTGTGTCACACCACATGCAACTTGTACACATCCAGAAAGACCAGACAAAGTAAGAAAGGATGAGAAAATATAGAGATTGCTTTATTTAGGACAGCATCTGCTACAAACCAGTGGTTTCCAAAGTCAGTGGACTCTTTGTCAATCAATAGTCGTAACTAATTTAATTTTATAGTTTTTTTGTGTTATTCTGAATTCCAGGACGCCCTGAACAGTCGAGGTTAGACAGACAGACAGACAGACAGACAGACAGACAGACAGACAGACAGACAGACAGACAGACAGACAGACAGACAGACAGACAGACAGACAGACAGACAGACACATTTGCCAGTGAAAATAAAAACAACACAATTTTGCCCCCTGAGAATTACAGCATTGGGGTTATAATGATGTTAAAATATGTGAGCCCTGCATCCAGACCTCGTTCTGTATTCTCCATATTCCATAATTCAGCATGTACAGTATGTCACTCAGGTATTTGTCTGTTGGATGTCCAATCTGACACCTGCTATAGTCTCAGTGGTTCCCAACCTGGGGTAAGGATACTTGGGAAATCCACAGGGTGTATTTGGGAAGACTCTTAAGATCATAGGCCTGCTGGTAAAATTCACATGAGAGGGTACTTTGTGGCTTCTCCAAACAGAGAACAATGTGATTTGGGGTACAGTAACCAAAAAAGGTTGAGAATTGCTGGTCTAGACTGACTCTCGAATGAGGAATCACACCCAAGTGACCACTGCCAAATCCACACAAACATAACCTAAAGGTTGTCCAAGGATGCCAAAACCCTCCAAGCAGCTGTGAATCTGACCCATCTCTCGGCCATCTTGGCAAGAAACGTCCTAGAAGACAAGTCTGAAAGTGAAGGCTTGGCTCTTGTTAGCTTTATATCATTCACAGACCACGGGAAGACCCTCTCTCATTCTCTTTGTCTATAGCTCGGGGGGAGAGCTGTTGGCTTCCAACTAGAGGGGAGTGTCGATAAAAGGCGCTCGCAAGTCTGTGTTTAAATTCACGCTCCGCCACACAAAGGAGAAGACAAAAGAAAATCTGCTTCTCAGATGGTGGAGCAGCTGAAAGGAAAAAGGGGCCCAACACACTGGAAACTCAAAATATTCTCCGAGTCCGGATGGATCATTTCATCAAAGACTCGCTTCTTGCCAAACACATTTTTTTGGAGCAAAGACTCAGGTTTTGGTTGGCCACTGGCTCCGGCCACACTGTTACAGAACGTGAGCTGGCCCTACACATGGCCATATGTGAGCAGGGGTTGAACACATTTCAAACAGGCTGGATTATCCCCCCACACACTAAAAATCCCTTGTAGATGTACAGTGCCTTCAGAAAGTATTCACACCCATTGACTTCTTCCACATTTTGTTGTGTTACAGCCTGAATTTAAAATAGATTACATTTAGATGTTTTGGTCAATGGCCTACACACAATACCCCATAACGTCAAAGTGGATTTTGTCCCCCGAAATATTTACAAATTAATAAAACTTTTAAAACTGAAATGTCTTAAGTCAATAAGTATTCAACCCCTTTGTTATGTCAAGCCTAAAAAAGTTCAGGAGTATAAATTGCATGGACTCACTCTGTGTGCAATAGTATTGTTTAACATGATATATAAAATTATTAACTCATCTTTGTACCCCACACTCACAACTATCTGTCACGTCCTTCAGTCGAGCATTGAATTTCAGACATAGATTCAACCACAAAGACCAGGAGGTTTTCCAATGCCTTGCAAAGAAGTGTAGAAGGGTAAAAATAAAAAAGAAGACATTGAATATCTGATTGAGCATGGTGCTGTTATTATTACACTTTGGATGGTGTATCAATAGTGTTGCACAATCCAGGTGTGGAAATCTCTTAGAGACTGAGAAGAACTCACAGCTGTAATTGCTGCCATAGATGATTCTAACATGTATTGACTTAGGGGTTGAATATATATCTAATCAAGATATATTAGAGTTGTATTTTTCATAAAATTATACACATTTTTCTTCCACTTTGACATTACAGAGTATTTTGTGTATATTGTTGACCAAAAATGACAATTAAATAAATTTTAATCACACTTTGTAACACAACAAAATGTGGAAAAGTAAAGGGGTGTGGCTACTTTCTGAATACACTGAATACTGTCTATACACACAGTTGAACCAAATGCTTGTGCATGCACGCCCACACGCAGGCAAGAACACAAACATACACACACACACAGTCTTGTAATAACTAACCTTCTGGGGGGGGACAATTCAGTCCCATTCAAAATCCAATTTTCCTTAACCCCTAACCCAGAACCTAACTCTAACCATTACCCTAACCTTAACCCTAACCCCAAAACTTAACTTTAACCTTTTGACACGGAAGTGCTAAATAATAATAACGTCCCTTGCAGCGTGAGTTCTTTTTTAGAAACTTAGAAAATGCTGTGTTTTTTAAAGAAAAGCACATTTTTTTTGTCCTTTAAAATATCATCAAATTGATCAGAAATACATTGTAGACATTGTTAATGTGGTAAATGACTTTCGTAGCTGGAAAGGGCAGATTTTTGATGGAATATCTACATACTTAGGCCCCTTATCAGGCACCATCACACCTCTGTTCCAATGGCATGTTGTGTTAGCTAATTCAAGTTTATACATTTAAAAGGTTAAATGATCATAAGAAAACAGTTTTGCAATTAAGGTTGGAACAACCCACTGTTCCCCGGTAGGCCATCATTGTAAATAAGAATTTGTTCTTAACTTGCTTGCCTTATTGGTCCCCCAAATATATATTTAAAAAATGAGCGTAAAGGGGCCTATTACATATGCCCACCATTTCTAATAATAATAATTCCATAATAATAATAATAATAATTATTATTCTAATAATTCATTTAAAAAAATATATTTAATCGATTATCCCCTGAAAAACCTAGGCTACAGCGGTGGCTACATTTCACCATCATGTCCTATTTACACCCCTGGACATGTAGTCTACCGATGCCTGCCTCACAAGGAAGATATTTCGAGGAAGATATTTCGCAATCATCAAATGTAGTGAGTATTATGGCTTGGATAGGTTTTAGCCTGGTTGAGGAGGAGGAGAATGTTAACAGGGTGCTGGATCAAGTCATGAAAGTAACAAAATTGTGTGGGTGTGTCACACTGATCTGTTTCACATGTCTTGTGCTTGTTTTCACATCCCTCCAGGTGTCGCCCATCTTTCCCATTATTCCCGGTACATTTATACCTGTGTTCTCTGTTTGTCTGTTGCCAGTTCATCTTGTCTTGTCAGGTCTAACCAGTGTCCTTACCCGTCTTCCTTTTTCTCAAGTTCTGTTTCCTAGTTTTCCCGGTTCTGACTATTCTGCCTGCCCTTACCCCAAGCCTGCCTGCCGTCCTGCACCTGCCTGACTTTGACCTGAACATTACATTTACATTTACATTTAAGTCATTTAGCAGACACTCTTATCCAGATCCGCGACTTACAAATTGGTGAATTCACCTTCTGACGCCTCCAACACTGTCATCTCAGATTTTCAAAATATGCCTCCCCTTTGACTGCCCATTTTGAGTAGCGTGTTTAGAAACCAAATAAATCAGCTGAGAACTGTACTAACTGTACACTTCTGTGTCTGCATCTGGGTCATATCCTGAGTCGTGATAGGGTGATCATATTTTATCAGCTATATTGTATGCAGAGACCATGGCATGAGAGAAACTAATGAGCTAGACAGGGTTTGCTTTGTTACGTGGGTGGACCAGTTATTGCTCTCCTTCCAAAACGTGGTTTTACATTTTTAGAAACTTAAGTATCACTAACAATACAGTATATCCCCAGGAAAACTCTAATTGTGCTCTTTAATCTACAGTAGTCTATAGATTAGGTTAAAAGTTGTTGGTTAAGTAAAATATGATTTTGAAAAGTGTTAACATAATTACGAGAATGCATTACAAATCAAGGGATAATACAATTTGATGACATGCTTTCCTTTTTATGTTTTATTTCAGAAATGAAGCCCAGGAGTCAAACAAGTATTTAATTTCAGGTAAAGAAACATGTTACTTTTCTATATTTTTATTTTTAAGAACATTTCTCTAATACCCCCTCATCCACTATACATCAAATACCTCAAGTCATACATTTCAATACTTTTAAAGATAATTAAAATTTGAATATTAGCATAAAGGAACAATTGTATCAGACACTATAGGCCCACTTTCCACTTTGTAGTGCTTCAGGGTGTGGTACTCGTCAAAGCAAGGAACTGCACACAAGGCTGTGTTACAAGGCTCACACATGTACTTAGTCACCTTCCTTTGCTTCTGTCGTCGGGTAGATATTAAACAGACCTTGCAATGCCTCCTTGTGCTTTTCCCTTGCAGGGTGGTCTGAGGAACATCGCTTGAGAAATGGCATCGGTGAGGCGTAGAGGATTGTCAGAGGCAGGCCTGCCCCCAACTGACGGACGACAAGGAGTGTGGTAGTCCTCAAGGAGCTGTCGCATCAGGTTTATCCTGTACTGCTGGTACAAGATCACCTGTCCTGTGACCTGCTGGTGGACAATGTGGCCGTTGACGAGAACTATATCTATTAGGTTGAAAAATAGCTTCTTGTACCATTTAAGGGACTTTCTGGCACACTAAACAAAACTGTTCTGCATGTCCACTTTGTCAACTGCTCCCATCCTCTTGTTGTACTCCAAGACACAGTCTGGTTTCATTTTCCTCTCTCCAGTGACAGTTTAGTTCCCCTGTGTCCGACATTTTGGAGGTGTGCACAGTGGACAGAAAATGGACGTTGCATTTGTCGTGCCAATATACTGCCAATATCTCCCCGTTTGTTTGGAAATCTACCTCCTCCTTGCTCATTTTCCACAAGCCCCTGTGTTCTCCCTCAAACAGTACTGTAAAAGGGTAGGGTACTGTACCACAAATACAGTTTGCTCCTTTTTGAGTTAAGGCTGCAGCATGGTGATCACCAGAGATCCAGAAATGGCAAGACCCTCAACATGCCTTATACCTGAGGTGGTGCCGGTCTAGATGATTAGGTCCTGCACATATCCAGTCAGACAGTCACATAAAACAAAGAACTTGACTCCAAATCTGTGGTGCTTTGATGGGATGTATTCACGGAATGCAAGCCTCTCTTTCTAAGCCGTGAGAGACTGATCTATGTACATGTCCTTGTAAGGCACAACCACTCCAAATGCCTGGTCAAGCTGCCCAGGATATCCTAATTTTATGAAGGGGGTCTGCGAAGTTGGCAGGGGCATTGTTCACAAAGTGGAGCACTATCAGCAAAACAAGGAAGCGGTCTTGGGAGAAAAGGGTGGGGGAAAAGGTGTCTGCAGCTTTGGGCTCAGTGTTCTAGTAGGCTCTCACATAGCCCTTCTTCACCATCAGTAGCACCGTAACCAGGAATGTATATATTTCACTGATGGTAATGTTAACCCATTTTGAGAGCTTCCCTTTTACACCAATATACACTGTAACAAGCATATTGAAGATATGTAATATGCTGAAAAGTGGCCAAACTAAGTTGATATTTTTAGGACAATGGGCACAGCCATCTTTGACTTTGTTTATTTGCGTCTTATAGTGAATGGCATTCTGGGATAAAGTAGTTTTCGCATGTCAAACATAAACAAACATGGCTTCCATCATAAGGAAGTTGGCTGCTGTTAGATTAGCTGACACATACTGTATCTCTTTTCTAAACAACATTGCAATTCTCCCTTTTCCACACCAGAGATGTGGTACATTGTAAACAAGTCTAGCTGACCGGTTGCTAAGTTATGTTGTTTTTTTTGCAAGCGCAACCTGCTATTTAGACTGTTTTATGGAATGAGTTTTTTACTGTGTATGTGTTTCATGTGATGCTTGGGTGATGTAATTCACATTCATCTTAAACAATAAAAGGTGAAACTGAGGAATAATGTTGAAGACCTTTTTTTGCAATCAGTATAAAACATTGCTTAGATGTTGTTCAGACAACAATGCTGTTTAGACATGTTTTTTGCATCATACACTCTGTTGCTACTGTTTCAATCCCATATTTGCCATGATACGCTGCAGGGACCACTCAACACTGATCACAAATATGTCATTGTCTGATCACAAACATTTATGTCATTGTCTTATCCAGAGCGTTACAAAAACCTAACCCTAGAGTTAACCCTAAAACCCCTAAAATCATAAAACCAACCCTAGCTCCTAACCCTGACCCTAAACCTAATCCTAGCTCATAATCATAAAACTAACCCTAGCTCCTAACCCTGACCCTAAACCTAACCCTAGCTCATAATCATAAAAAAAACCCTAGCTAAACCTAATTCAACCTTAACGCTAAACCTAACCCAAGCTCAGAAACCCTAACCCTAGCTCCTAACCTTAACTAACCCCCTAGCTCCTAACCCTGACCCTAAACCTAAACCTAACCCTAACCCTGCTCATAATCATAAAACCCTAACCTTAACCCTAACCCTGACCCTAGCTCCTAACCCTGACCCTAAACCTAATTCTAACCCTAACCCTAAACCTAACCTTAGCTCATATCATAAAACTAACCCTATCTCCTAACCCTGACCCTAAACCTAATTCTAACCCTAACCCTAAACCTAACCCTAGCTCATAATCATAAAACTAACCCTAGCTCCTAACCCTGACCCTAAACCTAACCCTAGCTCATAATCATAAAACTAACCCTAGCTCCTAACCCTGACCCTAAACCTAATTCTAACCCTAACCCTAAACCTAACCCTAGCTCATAATCATAAAACTAACCCTAGCTCCTAACCCTGACCCTAAACCTAACCCTAGCTCATAATCATAAAACTAACCCTAGCTCCTAACCCTGACCCTAAACCTAACCCTAGCTCATAATCATAAAACCCTAAACCCCCTAGCTCCATAAAACCCCTGACCCTAAACCTAATTCCTAACCTTATAATCATAAAACTAACCCTAGCTCCTGACCCTGACCCTAAACCTAATTCTAACCTTAACCCTAAACCCCCTAGAAATAGCATTTAACCCTAGACCTTGTCCTAACCCTGGGAAACCCAACCCTAGCTCATAACAAACATTTCCCCTGACCCTAAACCTAATTGAACTAGCATTTGACCTTGTAGGGACTAACAACATTTCCCCAGTTGAACTTCTGGTCCCCAGAAATATAGTTAAACACACACAAACTGACCCACACATACTTTCACACTGACCCACACACTTAGACACAAACACATCAGAGATGCTCATGCTTGTCAGCAAAGCTGTCTTAATACACGTGACCTGTGGTGTAAAGTACTTTGTAAAAATACTTTTAAGTACTACTTAAGTAGTTTTGGGGGGTATCTGTGCTTTACTTTACTACTTATATTTTTGACTTCTACTTTTACTCCATTACATTCCTATAGAAAATAAGAAATCATTTTTACTAATTACATTTTCCAATGACATCCAAAGTACTCGTTACACTTTGAATTAGCAGGACAGAACAATAGTCTAATTCACATACTTATCAAGAGAACATCCCTGGTCATCCCTACTGCCTCTAATCTGGCAGACTCACTAAACACAAATGCTTTGTTTGTAAATTAGTGTTGAACTGTGCCCCGTGCTATCCGTAAATAAAATTGTGTCATCTGGTTTGCCTAACATAAGGATTTTAAAATGATTTATTCTTTTACTTTTGATACTTAAGTACATTTTAAACCAAATACTTTTCGACTTTCACTCACGTAGAATGTTGCTAGGTGACTTTTACTTTTACTTGAGGTACTTTTACTTTTACTTAAGGTTAGGTGCTTTTACATACCAAACTACGTTTAATTGCTACCTGATTAAATTCATCCTGTAACAATTAACTCATTAGGATCTGGGGCACCACAAGAGTGGTTATTTAAATAGTTATCATCTCCCGAAATAAACTCTGAAAGGTTTTTACCAATCACATCGTTAAACAGTCAACTTATTAATCATAACCTCATATCATATCATCTTTCTGAACAGTCGTAACCTCCTTCATCTGCAAGAAATGAGTCTTACTTATGATTCAGTACAACACAAATTGGTTTTATTATTTATTTACTAGCTAATTAAATGGTAACATGGGATAAACATATACACTTAATATGTTAAAAACAGGTCCCTAGCGGAATGACAACAACATGGCTGCTTGTTACAAAAGAGATACAGCTGCTTGGTACAGGAACCGTATACTTTGCACACAAACCGCCGCTCGCTTTGAGTAAGAAATCATGACTGTATTTACGTAAAATGCCTGGGTCCGCCATGGGTCTCTCTTGGTGGACAGGGCCGCCTTGAAAAAGGAGATGGGCCTTTTTGCAGGACGCTTGTAAGGCTCTGATTGTCCAAAAGTGTTCCAGAATCTACTGTTGTTCTTATCTGTATATGTCCGGTGTCCTGGTACTTGTTTTGTAGTTCTGAACAGAACTACATAGTTTACTTTCTTTTCATTCGCTCTTAAAGATCCTTTGAAGAGAGTTCCAAGTGGGGTGATGGTTCCAAGTGGGGTGATGAGAGTAGCGTAATACAATGGTTTGAACAGGGCAGTATAATGGTCCTACTTAAATTAGCTTTTGAAGATACTTTACTCAGCTAATCAGCCGTACCAGCGATGGTCCGGGAGGTGAGTTTATCATCTCCTCTTGTGTTGATATTCAAGGTTCAAACCACTTTGAATGTGCAGCTGTAGCTTGATGCTTTTCTGCTATGGAATGTTCATTTCTTGACTCATCATTTATACAGTTTGTTCGAAAGGGGCGGTTCCATCAGGCTGACACACTCTCTGACCTCACTCGGGGGTGTGACTTGTCTCTTGTACAAAGTTATGTAAAACAATTAACTCTTATAGTTTCTCAAGTCACATCCCTCTCTTAACAAAAAAATGTCACCCATGTATTGGGTATACTTTTCAAGTTACAGTATCTTCTTCATAACATTGTTAATGACATCACACAATAACAAACAAAATGACATTAGTGTTCTATAGCCTCTGACCATTCTCCACGTTCTATGTTAGAAATATTGTTCCTGTAGTTGCTTTTGAACGTGTCACAGTGGGAAAAAGGTCTGTTGAGACAAAGGACATTCCTTTGGTGAATATTGGAGAGGGAGACCTGAATCTTCTCCCATTGATTTACATCAGGACGTGAGTTGTTAATCCTGTCTAGTTCATTCCTCTGCGTATGAGAGGCGGTCTGAGTGAAGTTATTCATTGCAAACCTGATCTGACTTATTTGGATTATCCTGGACAGTCATAACAACGCATTCATGCACACACATTCCTGCAATCTTTAAAGTATGTCTGGCCCTTCCACCAAATGGTGCCATCATTGAACACGGTTAAGTGCTATATGCTGAGAGTGTAATACAGGGGAGCACCACAGAAAAGGGAAAAGAATACACTCAAAATGTACCTTTTGTGTCACAGAATGTCTCTTGAAGATATGACCACTGCCATACAACATTTCGTCTGCATCATACTATTTCAAGCCCTTTTGATTCACCAGGCTACACTCCAATATGAAACTGAAATACAGAGCTTTCAAAGAAAAAAAGATTTTCAATGTAGGCCTACTTGATGTTTTTGCCTCTTTCTCATATTCTCTCACAAAATCAATGTTTGAGCCATTCTTCCAGAAAACAGCATTAAAACGTATTGGTCCCCCATCTGAAATACTCAACAAGGCATCCCTTTATTCGTGAAAAGGCAGCAGGGCTATTAACAAATTATTGCTGTACGGAATTAAGGTCGCAGGAAGGACTGACACTTGCCAGTGTTGGCCATGAGAAATGCCAGATGAGGTCATGATCCCAATGAGTTTGTGTGGGTACGTGTGCATATGTGTGCATGCATGTGTTTATATCCAAGCACCTGCATGCATATGCACATTTATATGCATGAATGTGTATGTGCATGTGTGCTATGTGTGTGTGCAATGCATAGGTGTGCCCATTTGTTACTGGGTGGAGGTAACATTGTATGCACTAACAGCCCCTTAGCTGTCATCACGGCCAGCACGACCACCAAGGCAGCTGCACCAGCTACGCCAAGCATCCTCCTCACAATGAGGTCCTTCCAGACCATGTGCAGGCATTTCCAAGGCAATTCCAAGTAATAGGGGTGTGTGTGTGTGTGTGTGTGTGTGTGTGTGTGTGTGTGTGTGTGTGTGTGTGTGTGTGTGTGTGTGTGTGTGTGTGTGTGTGTGTGTGTGTGTGTGCGTGCGTGCGTGCAATCCATTGCAATCCAAAAGTATTGGGACAGCGTGCGTGCGTGCGTGCGCGCGCGCGCGTGTGTGTGTGTGTGTGTGAATCAACAGTGTGCGTTATAGTAGGGCAGTGGCCAGAAATGATGGTGTGTATATCCACATGCCTGTGCCTTGACAGCCATCATTCTGACACTGCCTGCTATCCATGCAACCACACATTCCCAACCAGCCATCTGTAACGCGTGGCTAATGTGAACAATTACCTTTACAGATTACACTTAAAACGAATGGTAAAAACCTTGACACTAAGGTCTGGGCACCATACACAGCACCATTTAAGCCTGGCTGTGACTGGCCTCTGTGGCTATTCATGGTATGCACTTCATAAATGCCATTGTTAAATGTACTTAAAGAGTACATGAAAAATGAATACATTGCAATCCAAAAGTATTGGGACAGTGGCACACATTTTGTTTTTTTGGCTCTGTATTCCAGCACTTTCGATTTGAAATGATACAGTGACTATGAGGTTAAAGTGCACTGTCAGCTTTAATTTGAGTGTATTTTTCATCCATATCGGGTGAGCAGTTTAGAAATTACAGCAGTTTTTGTACATAGTCTCCCCATTTTAGGGGAATAAAAGTATTGTATTAAAGTAGTAAAAAGTTAAGAATTTGGTCCCCTATTCATGCAATGACTCTATCAAGCTTGTGACTCTACACATTTATTGGTTGCATTTTGGTTGTGTTTCAGATTATTTTGTGCCCAATAGAAATGAGTGGTATATAATATATTTTGTAATTTCACAAGCTTGATGTAGTCATTCAATACTTTTGGAGTTCACTGTAGCACAGTACTAATAGCCTCTTTATTGCATATCTTAAACAGCTCATTTGAAAACCCTGGTACTTAACTGTTGTGTATGGCTTTTCCTCCACATGTGGGAATATCTTAGACAAAAGACATTACAACATCTTGAAACAACCAAAATGTGTTGTTTATCTTACAATTACCATAAGTATTCAGCGTTTTATTCTCATATGTGCCTGTGACTAACACTTGCTGTGAGCGCGGAATTGTTATTGGACTCACGCTCTGCTATCTCCAACTCGAGTACATCAGAGGCATAATTAATAGTTTGTGACACCATCATTCTGGATGCCTGGCAGAAAAAGTGGATTCCTTGCAGCTATATAATCTCGCAGTCCCTTTTCCTGATGGAATCGAATGCCACAGCTATGCCTGAGCCATCATCTGTCACATCAGACATGAAAAAATATATCTTGATAGGAAGAACACAAATAGAAAGTTGTCACGGTAGAGAAATGAGCACTATCTTCTTTCCTCTCTTTCATTATGTTATTTAAGCTTTCAATTGTGCATATGTTGAGAGAGACAGAGAGAGAGAGTGAAAGAGATTGACACAGAGAGAGAGAGAGATAGTGAGGAGAGAGACAGAAAGGGAGAGAGCGCTGGATGAAATGTAATTAACCTGTATGTTTCCTGACAAACCCGTATCATCAGACATGTGCGTATCGTCTCTGACTGAAGTTAAGTTTTCCCGTGTAATTAAAAATGTATTTTTCGCTAAGAGGACCTCGTGTGGGTAAGTGTGGGCTCAGGCAGTGTGCATCCAGCAGACAGCTCGTTTGTGGTAAGGTATGACACATTGGTTACCTTACACTAAGTGTCCACAGCAGCAGAGAGAATAGAATACATCACTTGAAGAAAAAACATAATTGTGGCAATTCACATTTTAAAGTATTGCATAATATAGCTATGTATTTTGGGTTGAAATCAAGGCAATAGAATGTACCACTGGCCACCAAAATGCAGCTTGTTCTGCAACAACAACAAATAATCACTGGGTGCATGACTCCCTGGACCCCCCAGCAGGAACTCCCTTGTTGGCTACTTTTTCTATTTGGCTGACTACTCCATGTACTGATGGAAAACACTGCCATATCCCTAAAGATAATAACAGTTGTAATATGTAACAATGTGTACCTACCATGTAACTACAATGTAAATACAAAGGTATTTGGGACACGAATTGTAAAATGGGAAGTATTGTAAAAATGTTTTCATGTGAAATTACTCAGTAATGTACTGTTTCCTAAACTTTGTGATAAGACACATGTCACATACGATAAGATGACCAACCACCTACACTACTGCTTATACATTACTCTCATGGAAGCAGCAAAACAGGGAATTCGGCCAACTTATATCATATTGTTTGTTCTTGTACGGCTATGCCAAGTATAATCAATATCGTGCCCAGTAAATGAGGCATCTGGTGACAGCACTGCACAGGAACCCAGGTCCATATACTGTTTGATGGCTTTGATCTAATGTACTACTTTAAAGCAATCTCATGCACCACATTAAACCTTTATAATGTTGGTGGGAAGAAGTACCATTGACAATGGACTCTCATTCTGCACATACTGGCATTGAGTAAAGACTATGTGCTCTTGAAGTTCACTATACTACTTACAGGTATGTGGATATGTGGGTGGTATCTGGGAACATACAGTAAGTGACCAGTAAATGCAATTGCTAAACTTAATGTGTGCTCATGTTACTTCTGTAATCTGTAAAACAGGTTATAAAGCCTGATTTTCACTGAAAAGAAACCATTGTTCCAACAGATGGGAAAAAGGGAGGTCTGAAAAATATTTTAAATTATCGATCTTCTCTGATTTGAACATGCACACGTTTATTACTCTTCTAGTATCTCCTTGGAAAGTCAATTTTCTCTCAGCAGGAGATAGATATTCATACGTGTGGGAATCCCTATAAAAATTGTAATTTTCAAATTACTACTCTAGAGGACCATGATTATGGCCTTCATATTTCTGAAATCAGAGAGGAGTTACGAGACGAAAATAGAGCGGGGGAACAATCCCTGCGATGATCATCGTCCTGGTGATGTTCCATTGAAACCTAGACACATCCATTTGTCTACTTATGCCACATGACATGTAACCGCCACGTTTCTGTCAAATATGAACTGCAGTGAAAACAATAAAACAAATCCTGGAATACACATTTTCTTCATAAAAAGGTACAGTATTTCCTTTGGTTAGTTTTTTCTGAAACGGAATCACCGATATTCATCTACCTCGGTTCTACTGGCAAGGTGATGAAAACCTGTAGCCCTTTAATCAAATCAAATTGTATTTGTCATATACATGTGTTGAGCAGATGTTATTGGGAGTGTAGCAAAGTGCTTGTGTTTCTAGCTCCGACAGTGCAGTAATATCTAACAAGTAATATCTAACAATACACACAATCTAAAGTAAAGGAATGGAATTAAGAATATATAAATATTTGGATGAGCAATGTCAGAGCGGCATAGCCTAAGATACAGTAGAATAGGATACAATATACATATGAGATGAGTAATGCAAATTGAGTAATGCAAAATATGTAAACAATATTAAAGTAACCAGTGATTTCAAGTCTATGTATATGAGATAGAAGCTGTTTTTCAGTCTCTCTGTCCCATCTTTGATGCACTTGTACTGATCTCGCCTTCTGGATGATAGCGGGGTAAAGAGGCACTGGCTCAGGTGGATGTTGTCCTTGATGATATTTTTGGCCTTCCTGTGACATTGGGTGCTGTAGGTGTCCTGGAGGGCAGGTAGTTTGCCCTCTGTGATGCGTTGGGCAGACCGCAACACCCTCTGGAGAGCCCAGGGGTTGCAGGCAGTGCAGTTGCCGTACCACGGGGTGAAACAGCCTAATATGATGCTCTGAATTGTGCATCTGTAAAAGTTTGTGAGGGTTTTAGGTACCAAGCCAAATTTCTTGTTACGCCTTCTTCGCCACACTCTCTGTGTAGGTGGACCATCTCAGTTTGTCAGTGAAATGTACGCTGAGAAACTTGACGCTTTCCACCTTCTCTAATGCGGTCCCTTCAATGTGGATAGGGGATGCTCCCTCTGCTGTTCCTGTAGTGAGCTCCTTTGTTTTGTTGATGTTGGGTGAGAGGTTATTTTCCTGGTACCACACTCCCAGGGCCCTCACCTCCTCCCTGTAGGCTGTCTCGTCATTGTTGGTAATCAAGCCTACTACTGTTGTGTCATCTGCAAACTTGTTGGTTGATTTGGAGGCGTGCGTGGCCACACAGTAATGGGTGAACAGGGAGTACAGGAGGGGGCTGAACATGCATTGTTGTGGGGCCCCAGTGTTGAGGATCAACGAAGTGGAGGTATTGTTCCCAATCTTCACCACCTGTGGGCGGCCTGTCAGGAAGTCCAGGACCCAGTTGCACAGGGAGGGGTTCAGACCCAGGGCCTCAAGCTTAATCATGAACTTGGAGGGTACTATGGTGTTGAATGCTGAGCTATAGTGAATAAACAACATTCTTACATATTCCTCTTGTCCAGATGGGATTGGGCCTGGTGCAATGCGATGGCGATTGCATTGTCTGTGAATCTATTGGGGCGGTAAGCTAATTGAGGTGGGTCTACGGTATCAGTTAAGGTTGATGCGATATGATCCGTGACTAGTCTCTCAAAGCACTTCATGATGCCAGAACGAGTGCTACACGGCGATAGTCATTTAGTTCAGTTACCTTTGCTTTCTTGATTGAATATGTCGGTAAATACTCTAGCCAGCTGGTCTGCGCATGCTCTGAGGAGGCGGCGTGTTAACCCTTGCGAGGGTTAACAAGCTTAAATGTATTTCGTCAGCCATGGAGAAGGAGAGCCCACAGTCCTTGGTTGTGGGCAGCTTCAGTGGCACTGTGTTATCATCAAAGCGTGTGAAGAAGGCGTTTAACTTGTCTGGAATCAAGACCTCGGTATCATCGACGTGGCTGGTTTTCTCTTTGTGGTCCGTGACTGTCTGTAGACCCTGCCACATAGGTCTCGTGCCTGCGCCATCGAATTGCGACTCCGCTTTGTCAGCCATATTCCCTTTCACAATGCCAAGGTTAAATGCGATGGTTCTCGCTTTCAGTTTTGCGTGAATGCTTCCATCTATCTACGGTTTCTGGTTAGGGTAGTTTTTAGAAGTGTTTTTATGCAGTCAAATGACCTAGTGGCCTAATGAGTGGAATGTTATTAATATTTTTCATAATTTCTAAAGATTATTTGAAAAAACACGCTGAATATCTTGTGTTTCTATGTCAAACGGTTTTGTTATATTTCCCTCTTCTGTGATGGATATAAAGTTTAATATTGGGATGGTTTACTCTAATTGTATACATTTCAACTCTATATCTGACATGGTAAAGTTGTCTTATTTTTCTTGAACCCATAACCATGTGTGTGAGTCATATACTTTTGTTGTAAAGTAGATTTGTGTAAAACTACCAAGAAACACTCTGTGTGACCTTGATTTAGCCCACTGCAGTAAAAGGTTAAACCGATACAGGGTCTTGACCATAGGATGTCTTAGCTGGCTAGTTTCTCCTGCAGTCATTTTTATTTGGGAAAGTTATATAAACACTGAAAACAGTTATAGGTTCTATCTATTATTGCAGTATTAGGCATGCTGAGTCAGGGTTTGGCTAGATGTGGATATCGTTATGGAAACCAAGGTGGAAGGAAGTTACTATTCAGTTTCCTTTGGTTCTGTGTGTTTAGTTTCGTTAGCATTATATACAAGCTGTCATTACGCCAATGTGACTGATTCAAATAATGCAAATTGTAAAGCAGTGGATCTCTTTGATTCCGGTAAATGTTTTTATTTATTCCCTCCATTTTGATTGTTTGTTTTCTCTTTCGAGGAGTACCATGAACGTGTCAATTCTTCCCTGGGCACTAGATATACAGTGCATTCTGCAAGTATTCAGACCCCTTGACGTATTCCACATTTTGTTACGTTACAGCCTTATTCAAAATAGATTCAAATAGATTTTTCCACATCTATCGACACACAATACCCCATAATGACAAGTCAAAAAACAGATTTTTAGACATTTTTGCAAATGTATTAAAATATTCTTTGTCGTTAGTTCCAGTCATTGGCAGCAGAGAACTGGAAGGAGAGGCAGCCAAAGGAAGAATTGATTTTAGGGGTGACCAGAGAGATACACCTGCTGGAGCGTGTGCTACAGGTGGGTGCTGCTATGGTGACCAGCGAGTTGAGATAAGGGGAGACTTTACCTAAGCAGGGTCTTGTAGATGACCTGGAGCCAGTGGGTTTGGCGATGAGTACGAAGCGAGGGCCAGCCAACGAGGGTGCTTACATGTCGCAGTGGTGGGTAGTATATGGGGGTTTGGTGACAAAAAATATCAAACTGAAATATTGTATTTACATAAGTATTCAGACTCTTTACTCAGTATTTTGTTGAAGCATCTTTGGTAGTGATTACAGCCTCATGTCTTCTTGGGTATGAACCTACAAGCTTGGCACACCTGTATTGGGGGATTTTCTCCCATTCCTCTCTAGAAAACCTCTCAAGCTCTGTCAGGTTGGATGGGGAGCATTGCTGCACAGCTATTATCAGATCTGTCCAGAGATGTTCGATCGGGTTCAAGTCCAGGCTCTGACTGTGCCACTCAAGGACATTCAGAGACGTGTCAGAGTGACAATCAGGTTCTTGTTCACCTGCTTGACCAAGGCCCTTCTCTCCCGGTTGCTGAGTTTGGCCGGGTGGCCAGCTCTAGAAAAAGTCTTGGTGGTTCCAAGACCTTATATAGACAGGCGTGTACCTTTCGAAATCATGTTCAATCAATTGAATTTACCACAGGTGAACTCCAATCAAATTGTATTAACATCTCAAGGATGATCAATGGAAACAAGATGAACCTGAGCTCAATTTCGAGTCTCATAGTAAAGGTTCTGAAAACTTTTGTAAATATATATATATTTTTTTTTAAATCTCCAAAATCCTGTTTTTGCTTTGTCATTATGGGGTATTGTGTGTAGATTGATGAGGAAAAATATTTATTTTATACATTTTAGAATAAGGCTGTAACGTAACAAAATGTGGAAAAAGTCAAGGGGTCTGAATACTTTCCGAAGGTACTGTACTTGGCACTGAAAACAGTTTTCACTCCATGTTCAGCTGATGCATGTGGATTTGATTAACAGTTATGTGTAGCGAGGCTTTTTCTTTACCAACCACTCATTTTTAAAATATTCCGTTTCACACACTGATTTCCTTATTCCCTCCCTCAGAAAACGTTTAGTTTAAAACATTGAATTGCGATAAAAAAAGACATGGTACTGTATCTGTTCTCTGTCCAAAATGTTCATCCTGAGCCCTAATACCACAAAGTGCACACATTTCCCCCCTTGGATCCTCCATCTTTATGGATTACAGAAGCTCCCTCCATTCAACTCAGATTTGGACTATTGCATCACTATAATCAACCCACCAACCACATTTCTGATTGTTACATTAGCCATATTCATTTCAGGATATCAGAGCAATTGATTGGCTGATGTTAAACTAGAGCACATGTTTGGTCTGGTCACTTCCGAGTCTCCACTGTCAGGTAAGTATTTCATGCATTATTTCAATGGATTTGAATTATTGTAGGTCATGTAGCACCATAGCCATTAAAAAAGGTATTAGCATTTTGATAGCATGCTGTAGCACATAGCAGTCTTCATCACTTTTTCCATGCTTTTGAAGAACATGGCAACCCATGAGGTGATGATTATCTATTCACAGAACTAAGCTTTTACAGTAAAGCTCAGGGAAACATCCCAATATCCACAATGGAAATACAATACGACTCATGAAATAGCATTTTACTTATCCGAAATAGAGACATTTCTGTAAATGATCTTATATAATTAGTATACTGCATTACAACTGGGATCTGATGTACTATAACTAGAGCACGCTGTATACTGTAATACGCACCCACTCACAAAGCCCCCTTTGTTCCAATGGCCCCAGGTGTGGGAGGTCCTCGCACCCCCATGCTACCCCCTCCTCTGTCTATTAAGCTCTCCAATTCCTATTGGCCCTTGTTATTAATTCCAATCACCCGGAACCTGGCGACCACAACTCACCCTGAAACTCATGCGTAAACCCCCACCCCCGCGCGCTGCTTCTAATTAATTAATTACATCCCAGGTGATTTCACTTTAAGATGGAGGAAAAAGGGAGAGGGGGAAACTGCACCCTGCAGGCACCACCAAATTGGCAACAAAATCTCCTAGAAAAAAGTCTCAGTTCGCTTCTCCAGGGAGAGCCGAGCTTTGCTGCTTTCTAACTACTCTTGCTCTCGCTTTTCTTTTTTCTTTCTCACAAACTTGTCAGTCTGCTACCCACAGCATCCTAGTAAAAACACTCTCTGGAATGAGCCAACAACAAATTGATATCCTATTATAAGGATTTAACATTTTGTGTTATTTAGCTGCATACAAACCATATTTCTGACTACTTCAACAATCTCTAATAAATCTCTATGGAAAAATAAGGGTTTTTCTTAGCATTGCGGTTGTATTGAATAAAACATCTCGACAAGTGATTGCATATCTCATTCATTTGATGTTGATGGTTTTTGCAAATTTCTCTCATGTCATTCCAAGTTTCAACCCTTAAACAATGTCACTTTAATAATGATTACATATCACACATTACTCATATCACATGTACAGTTGAAGTCGGAAGTTTACAAACACCTTAGCCAAATACATTTAAACTCAGATTTTCACAATTCCTGACATTTAATTAAAAGTAAATCCTCCCTGTCTTAGGACTGTTAGGATCACCACTTTATTTTAAGAATGTGAAATGTCAGAATAGTAGTTGAGAGAAGGATTTATTTCAGCTTTTATTTCTTTCATCACATTCCCAGTGGGTCAGAAGTTTACATAAACTCAATTAGTATTTGGTAGCACTGCCTTTAAATTGTTTAACTTCCACAAGCTTCCCACAATAAGTTGGGTGAATTTTGGCCCATCCTTCTTGACAGAGCTGGTGTAATTGAGTCAGGTTTGTAGGCCTCCTTGCTCGCACACGCTTTTTCAGTTCTGCCCACAAATGTTTTATGGGATTGAGGTCAGCGCTACCACTCCAATGCCTTGTATTTGTTGTCCTTAACTGCTATTGAAAAAATGGGAGTGGTAAGGCCTACGGCAGGATGCTTCAAAAAGCATGCCTAATCCAAATTTTATAGCAACCCAAATATCATAACAAGTTGCACGTTATAGAATATTGGGGAGTATATTATGGGATATAAGGTATTTATGTAACAAATAATTCTACAGAGATTACACACCATCACACCAACAAAGTCCCTTTAGAAAGTATTCACACCCCTTGACCTTTTCCACATTTTGTTGTGTTATAGCTTGTCACTGGCTTACACACGATACTCTATAATGTCAAAGTGGAATTATATATTTTTACAAATTAGTAAAACAAAATGAAAAGCTGAACTGTCTTGAGTCAATAAGCATTCAACCCCTTTCTAATGGCAACCATAAATAAGACCAGGAGCAACAACTTGATTAACAAGTCACGTAATAAGTTGAATGGACTTTTTTAATGACTACCCCTCACATACAATTATCTGGGAGCAGTGGTGGTGTGTCGGTAACATCATAACAAATTGCCAACCTGTGTTGTGATAATTGCGTTGTTTGCTCTATAACCTGTTAGTTCTTATTACTTACGACTGTGATATATATGCCTAAGTCCGAGACAATAAGAAAACACAGCGGCTGAATAAATGCCTTAGTGTGGTTGAAACCGGAATATTGTATGTAGAAAACAGTTACATGACCTACAGCATGGTCAAGCAAGTTAATGTTTCCGACATTTTCGGACTACTATTGATTTAGAACTAAGGAGAGTCATCGCAAGTCACAAAGAATACAGGAGCTGCCTCTACTATTCCAGCACCATTTCAACTTCAGCATTTTAACCTCTTGAAACTCCCCATCCCGGATCCGGGATCGTGACTAAAGCCTCAGGCTCATTAGCATAACGCAACGTTAACGATTTCTGAAAATCGCAAATAAAATTAAAATAATGCGTTTGCTCTCAACAACACTGTCATCTAGCCTTTTCTTAACAACACTGTCATCTCAGATTTTCAAAATATGCTTTTGAACCATAGAAATTGACTAATTTGTGTAAGAGTTTCTAATTTGTGTAAGTTACATAGCAAATGTGCAGTTTTTCAAAAAATATTATTTGTGTAGGACAAATTGTTTGTTCAGTATGAAAACAAAGTTATAGCTAGCAATGCATTTTGTCGTAAAATGAAAATAATGCATGTAGCACGATTTTCAAAATATGCTTTTGAACATTTTCACAAAATTTTGAATAACCAGATAAAAAACCAATAACCAAATAAATAAAATCATTTACCTTTGAAGAGCTTCTGATGTTTTCAATGAGGAGACTTTCAGTTACACACCAAATGCGCAGTGTTTCCTGAAAGCGTCTGTGTGTAGGAGAAATCGTTCCGTTTTCTACATTGCGCCTGGCTACTGAAACGAACCGAAAATGCAGTCACCTACAACGTAAAACTTTTTCCGGATTAACTACATAATATCGACCGAAACATGGCAAACGTTGTTTGGAATCAGTCCTCAAGGTGTTTTTTCACATATCTCTTCATTGACATGCAGTTCGTGGAAGCTTGCTTTACTCTCTGTATTGTTTGGAAAAATACTGGCAGGTGACTTTTGCGCACCAATTTCGGCGCAGGACACCGGGCGGACAC
Source organism: Oncorhynchus masou masou (assembly GCF_036934945.1). NCBI lineage: Eukaryota > Metazoa > Chordata > Actinopteri > Salmoniformes > Salmonidae > Oncorhynchus > Oncorhynchus masou. The sequence goes on from NC_088227.1 coordinate 3,502,935, forward strand.
GTGGTAAATGTGGTCTCTTATGGTCAATCTTCCAATGATCTGCCTACAAATACGTCACAATGCTGCAGACACCTTGGGGAAACGACAGAAAGGGCAGACTCATTCCTCTTGCGTTCACAGCCATATAAGGAGATCATGACAAACAGAGCCTCAAAAATCCTTGTCATTTCCTGGATGCCATCTCATCTTGGTTTTGCCTGAAGCTCACGTTAAAGGGCACACACAGAGAAGATCTTTGTATTTCTGGACACGTCAGAGTGTTTTCTTTCGAACAGTAGCAATCTATATGCATAGTCGAGCATCTTTTTGTGACAAAATATCTTGTTTAAAACGGGAACGTTTTTCATCCAAAAATGAAATTGCGCCCCTAGAGTTCCAAAAGGTTAATGTCATAAAATCACCTTTGCTTCGTCTAATTTAGTGACAACTAAAATATATCAAAAAATATTTAGTCCAATCAACGTAGGCTAAATATGATTTGGCTGTCTGTGGTTCTGATTTCGTGTAGTAGAAAGTAGAAAAAAACATATTGACTCACCCTACTTGTGAAGAAACGTCAATGCCATCGTCCTCTCTTTCATGTTGACGAAACGGTCTATGACTCATTCATACAGTTCTCTTTAGTTTTTGTTGTCATAGGCTACCTGGCTAAAATGCTTGCTCGCTAGCCTAACTTCCTTTCATGGGCAACGATGAGTCAACTAGCTAACATTAGCCTATTACCTCTAGCTACATACTGAACTTCCATTCTCTCAGGCCAGGGGCACAATGTATGAATTTATGGTTGGTCCAAATCCCTATCTCCATCCCATAGTTAATTTAGGCAAGGACAAATTTGAGCTATCCAGCCAGCCACCAGAGGACAACAACACAACGAGATGCAACAAATGAAATTTTTCTGTTTATAACGTTTTGCTCTCAATGTGATTTGATTGATGTGAAGCCAAATCTAAACGGTCTTCCCTTAAACTTTTCTTTGGCATGCCAGGACCATTCACAGTGGAGCTCACTCAGTTTAGCTCAACATTGATATGCTACCTTTTTTTATCAAGGGAGGCCAAATGCTCAATGGCTTCCCTTGCATTCAATGCTACAGGTGGCAACAATGTCATACTCTTTTTGACCATACAGCATCAGATAGATGGGTTACACATACAGATACAGAAGGGCACTGTTTCTCTCTCTCAGATGCTTTCTTTGGTGAGAGACATTTAGCCACTTGCGAATTGAAGGAAAATTGTTAAACAATTGAGCATGGTGAAATGATTAAGTACACTGCATAGTCTATCAATACACCAAGTCACTAAAAAAATACAGGCATCCTTCCTAACTCAGTTGCCAGAGAAGAAGTAAACCACTCAAGGATTTCACCATGAGGCCAATGGTAACTTTAAAACAGTTACAGAGTTTAATGGCTGTGATAGGAGAAATCTGAGGATGGATCAACAGCATTGTAGTCACTCCACAATAGTAACATAATTGACAGTGTGAAAAGAAGGAAGCTTGGACAGAGTACAATTGTTCCAAAACTTGCATCCTTGTTTGCAATAAGAAATTAAAGTAAAACTGCAAAATATGTGGCAAAGAAATTAAGTTAATGTCCTGAATATTAATCTTTAATCCAGTACAATGCATCACTGAGTACCACTCTTCATTTGTTCAAGCATGGTGGCGGCTGTATCATAGTATGGGTATGTATATCATCGCCAGGGACTAGGGAGTTGTTTTATGATAAACAAAATACGGAATATAGATAAAGCACAGGCAAAATCCTTGAGGAATACCTGGTTCAGTCTACCATCCAACAGACACTGGGAGACAAATTCACCTTTCAACAGACAGCAACCTAAAACACAAGGTCAAATATGCACTGGAGTTGCTTACCAAGACAACATTGAATTTCTTGTTCCTGAGAGGCCTAGTTACAGTTTTGCCTTAAGTTGTCTTGGCAATACTTTAAAATGGCAATATAGCAATGATTAACAACCAACTTGACAGAGCTTGAATAATTATTTTAATAATAATGTGCTAATATTGTACAATCCAGGTGTGTAAAGCTCTTAGAGACTTATCCACAAAGTCTCACAGTGTGGCTCCCAAGTGGCACAGTGGTCTAAGGCACTGCATCTCCGTGCTTGAGGTGTCACGACAGACACCCTGGTTCAAACGCAGGCTGAATCACAAGCTGGTTGTGATTATGAGTCCAATAGTGTGGTGTACAATTGGCCCTGTGTATTATGGGTTTGGCCAGTGTAGGCCATCTTTGTAAATAAGATTTTCTTCTTAACTGGCTTGCCTAGTTAAATAAAAATGTAATATCTGCCAAATGTGGTTCTAATTAATTCAGGGGTGTGAATGAAATATTTATGCATTTTATTTTCAGTAAATTCTAAAAACATGTATTCACTTTGTCATTATGGGGTATTGTGTGTAGATGGCAGGAAAAAACGTAAATTTAATCAATATTGAATTCCGTCTCTAACACAAGAAAATGCTAAATGCACATCGACTTAGTACTGGTACTACCTGTATAAAAACATTTTATTTTTACTTGTTTTTGTTATTGTTATTTGCTATTCACTGTGTATTTATTCTTTGTATCACTATTTACATTTTATCTTTAACTCTGCATTGTTGGAAAAGGAGCCGTAAGTAAGCATTTCACTATTGTTTACAAAGCATGTGACAAATACAATTTGTGTTCTCTGTTTGTCTGTTGCCAGTTCTTGTCTTGTCAAGCCTACCAGCGTTTTCCCGTACTCATGTTCTCTCTCTAGTCCCTGTTTTCTAGTTTTCCCAGTTTTGACCTTTCTGACTGCCCTGACCCGGAGCCTGCCTGCCATTCTGTAACTTGTGACACTGCCCTGGATTACTGAACTCTGCCAGCCCTGACCTTGAGCCTGCCTGCCGGTCTGTACCTCTCAGACTCTGCTCTGGATTACTGACCTCTGCCTGGACCAGTCGTTTACCTGCTCCCTGTTTTGTAAATAAACGTTTGTTATTTCAAACTGTCTGCATATGGGCCTTATCCTGAGCCGTGATAAGTACACGGGGTATGTGAGTACATTATCTCGGGCAGACAATCTATCTGGTAAAAATCCCTGATACAGGTACCCCTCCACACTCTGGCGGTATGGACAACTTGTAATTATGTCCTCAGATAAACCTAGATTCAGATAAAAGTCCTATTTATCAAATGACCCCAGGGGACTTGAATGTTTTAAAAGTCCATATTGATTCAGAAACACTAAACAATGATTTACTTTAGTTGATCGACAGTCATGAAATATTGGAAGAATTTAATTAAACACCATTGGTCTATGATGAAAAATATGACCCAGTCAGTAGTATGAGGGTTACATTACGGAAATACCAAGAAAATACTTTTTTTTTTCAAGTTCCTTAAATGTGCCGAGCATGAAAGAATCCTGCACCTTTCCCAAAAAGTTGTGGGAAGGTTGTATACAAAATAGCCATAGGACAACCACAGTGTAGCCTAGTGGTTAGAGCGTTGGACTAACCGGAAGGTTGCAAGTTCGAACCCCCGAGCTGACAAGGTACAAATCTGTCGTTCTGCCCCTGAACAGGCAGTTAACCCACTGTTCCTAGGCCATCATTGAAAATAAGAATTTGTTCTTAACTGACTTGCCTAGTTAAATAAAGGTAAATAAACTCTCACTCAGAACGTTATGTGCTAGCTGGGCTGACATTGTTTGTCGTAGGGTAAATTTCCTTTGGGAAAAATAATGGGATGTATTGATGAAAGAAAGCGTAATTACACACAGAAAGCTCCCATTTCTACACTGCTATCACACAACTATAGGGACATAGACCTTAAAAAAAATCACTATGAGACATTGTAACCCCAAGTGAGCCCAATGGCACAAATTTGGGGCTCTGGCACATGGACTATTATGAATACCTATGAACTGGACATATAAATGCTCTTGTCTCTACTCTACAACTACAAAATTAACATTCTGACCACATGACTGAGGAGCCCACCCATTGGAAACAAACCTTGTAATTGGATGAGATTGGTCATTGTATTGATTCAGAGAGACACAAAGACAATGGATATGTTCCAAAGAGCTGAGAAACAACGGGACAGAGCGAGTGAGAGTGGGACAGAGAGAGTGAGATAGAGACAGACTGAGAGGGATTGAGAGAGAAGCATGGAGGGAGAGGAATGGAGGGGAACGCAGGATAGAACAACATTCCCCAGTCGGTTAATTGCAGGGGATTGGAACCAGATGCCGAGGCACAGTGACGTGATCTGAGGAGACCCTCGAAAGCCCTGATGGTTTGAAAGGGAAAAGGGGATAGGAAAAATAGAAAAGGAGGACAGCTAGAGTTTGGGAGGGTTACTATAACAACCGATAGATAAGATAAATTGATGACTTTAATAAACGAAAGCTAGGATATATTCAAGTTAATCAAATCAAGAGGAAATGGGGTAGGCAGGAAAAGAGGGAGACAATATCAGGAAAAGGAAATGAGTGACCATAACCAAAAATAGTGGACTTTCTTATGTGGCATTGTTACCGTACAAAATTAACCTGCAATTCTTCTTAGAAATAGTATTTACTACACATTGATTCTGCTTGTTCACTCGAAATCCCTCCCCTGCTGGAGTCTGAGAAGACAGACTGAACCACTAGACATGCCTAATCAAATGAGGCATTTTCTGCCTCTACTGCGTATTATTTAAACAGAAATGTCTGCCCCTTAATGACAAATGAAGTTGGAACTGTAGCATTCTTAGGAGAAATTCTCTGTCTATGTTGGAAGGATTTGCTTCCAATGCTCAATTGTGGTCAATTCCAGCTGAACACGAGAGAGAAAAACGATGAAGAGAGGGAGAAAACACTGACTGATCTGTCTTTGACAAATTTTCTCAAGTGAAATACATGTTCTGTCTCATCAGACCACAGAATCTTTTGACTTATGCTCTCAGAGTCTGTCACGTGCCTTTTTGCAAACTCCAGGCATGCTGTCATGTGCCCTTTTCTCAGGAGTGGCTTCAGTCCTTCCACTTTACCATAAAGCCCAGATTGGTGCAGTGCTGTAGAATCTGTTGTCCTTCTGGCATGTTCTCCCATCTCAGGCATGGAACTCTGTAGTTCTGTCAGAGTGGTCATTAGGTTCTTGGCAACAGTCAGAGGAGTGGTGAGGGATATGTTAATGTCAGACGTTAGCCACACTCTCGCAAATTATTATTATTATTTTTTACACTGCTCGTTTGTCAGAATTTTGAAATCACAAACAGAAAAGTACTATATTTAGAGTATTTTTACCAGTTTTTTTCACGCCTATTCCTAACTTAATCCATCAAGACAATGTGCTGTAGGACGTTAGCACCCATTCCCCTCACTGAATTAGTGAGAAATGGATGAATAGGGGTTAATTGTTCATCTTACTTCACAAGATGGCGTAGCAGTAAGACGTGTGTTGTTTTGTCGTTTTTTGTATATATTCCAATATATTTCAGTCTCTTTTTTTCAATTTTTGAGTTAAATATACCTTCCTCACCCAATGTGGAATGGATCTGCTATTTTTCTGACCTTATAACTGGAACCACCATCAGAAGGAAGCCAGCAAATTAGCACTAACTATTTAGTCATTGTTAGCCACTGCTAGCGGTCTTTACCTTTAGCTCAGACACCAGCCGCTTTAGCCTGGAAACCCGAGGGGCAGCCCCAAAAATGTCTTGGGGGAGGCACACGGGGAGTGTGACTAAGTCAGGTAGGAGACCTGAGCCAACTCCCCGTGCTTAACGTAGAGAGATAGGGACGGGCAGGCACCGTGTTATGCCATGAGGCGCAGGGTGTCCCCGGTGCGCAGGCATAGCCCGGTGCGGTACATAGCAGCACCTCGTATCGGCCGGGCTAGGGTCACCAGTTGTCTCATTATTACGCACACCTGTCACCATCGTACACTCACCTGGACTCCATCCCCTTCCTGATTACCTCCCCTATATCTGTCACTCCCCTTGGTTCTTTCCTCAGGCGTTATTGACTCTGTTTCTGTCTGTACGCTGTTCATGTTTCTTGTTTTGTTCCCTTATTTATTACATTTGCACTCCCTGTACATGCTTCCCGACTCCCAGCGTACATGTTACCATTGATACCATTCTCGTTTACTATTTACTTTGTAAAAATAAGCTGTTATGGGGCTGCTTTATTTACTATAACTCTATTCCTAATCTAGTTTATTGTAAGGGAAATGAAAACATGTTACATGTTGCACTAGGCCTTTAGAATTATGCAAAACATATCCTTGACTCTATCTAGCCAAGCAAATGATGCCAGCCCACTGAATGATTGACAAATTGATGGAATGGGCGATAATTGTGCAAGTTACTTCACAATCAAAATTAAATTAGGCCTAACTGAATGATGAGGGTGAAGAGGTTGATTTAATTGAGAAAAACAATAATGTAATGATGAGTTTGTGTTATGCCTGTTTATCAGCATTGGTGCTCATGTTGACCGAAAGTTGACCGAAAGGTTTGCAGGTTGATACCATTCTGTTTCATATTTTACTTTGTAAAAATAAGCTGTTATGGGACTATAACTCTATTACTAATCAAATGTATTGTAAGGGAAACGAAACATGCTACATGTTGCAGTAAGACCTTTAGAATAATGGAAAACACATCCTTGACTCTATCCAAGTTGATTAGCGGGAAACGAACGATGCCAGTCAGCCTGCACAGCCGGCCCATCGAAACTACACCTAAACTATACCCAAACTAATTTCAAGCATAACAAGAGTTAGCCTATAGATAATATTACATTGACCATACACTAATAAGTGACAATATTAGGCCTATCAGTTGTCAAATTGTACATGGAGAGATGGGCACATCTTATAATTGACAGATGCAGGGAAAGGTCCATCACTTTATCAAATCCTTCAGAGTCACATGCAGGTAAAACATTGTAATTTCTACTGTGTATAGTATTCTGCAGATTCTATTATGCTTACCTGTCACGCCCTGGTCTTAGTATTTTGTGTTTTCTTTATTATTTTGGTCAGGCCAGTGTGTGACATGGGTTTATTATGTGGTGTGTTTTGTCTTGGGTTTTTTGTAGGTGTTGGGATTGTGAATTAGTGGGGGTTTCTAGCTTAGTCTATGGCTGTCTGAAGTGGTTCTCAATCAGAGGAAGGTGTTTATCGTTGTCTCTGATTGGGAACCATATTTAGGTAGCCATATTCTTTGAGTGTTTCGTGGGTGATTGTTCCCGTTCCTGTTCTTATGTTAGTTTGCACCAGTTTAGGCTGTTTCGGTTTTCACGGCACGTTACGTTTATTGTTTTTGTATTGATTCGTGTTTCCTTTGTTTTATTAAACATGTATCTAAATAGCCACGCCGCATTTTGGTCCAACTCTCCTTCACATAAAGAAAGCCATTACATTAAAGAAAGCCGGTCTTTTTCCAAATGTCACTTTTTCAAAGAATATCGTTCTGCGCATGCATTCAGCACATGACAACTCAAGTGGCAGCATTGCTCTGACTACTAAGCAAAAACTAGTAACTTAATAAACGTAAAATTACGATATGTTATTCTGTTGTCAATGGATGAATGGGCGATAGAAACCAGATAGAAACTGATAATGGTGCATCTGACTTCAGTTAAGTTTTGGTTAGCCGTCGATGACGAAACCAAGTATTTGCTCAATGGCTTTCTATATCAGGGAAAGATGAAACCGGGCCAGTGGGTGAGTGACAGTGAGAATGTGGTTTTTGGGACTCTTGGAGCCTTACATGGGGCAAAGGCAGAAATGTAACCATGGACAACGTCTTCATATCAATTTCCCTGGCAGACAAAAAGACTCGCCTGCTCGGAACAGTGAACAAACAAAGGCGGGAGCTGTCTCCCTCTGCGCAAAACAACATACCCGCAGAGCTTTACTCCCCATCAGTGATGGAGAATGTAAAGCAACACTCATGGTGTACAGATGTAAAATCCCACTGGATCTGGGATGTGAGGTTTGTAAGAACCACATGAACTCCAAGAATAAAGCTACAGGCCACCAAGGCAGCAGGTCCTGCTCTCTCTTCCCCAAGCACCACAGCTCCCACTCAGGAAAATGAAGACACAATGTCAAGTCGGCAGGTGCACGCACACAAAACGAACTGTGTGCAGTGCAACCGATTTGTTTGTGGGGCTTGCTCACACAAAGCCCTGAAATTGTGTGCTGACTGTGGCCCCAAGGCATTAAGAGGAGACATGATTGATTCATGTGTAAAGGTGCGGTTACAAGGGCACAATACAGTGTCTGACACAATCAACAAATAACTGTTTTTATATCTTGTCATGAGTATATATTTCCAACAATCCTATATAATTGTTCATGTACTGGTGCTTTTGATTAGAAAAACAAGCAAATAATTTCACCTCTGCACCTGGCTGGTTACATTATCATCTTTTTCGTTTCAACTTTGCACTGTAATGTTTTTATTGTACGGGAATCGAAAATATACTATAAGCCATTTTTTTTCTCTAGGACTTTGTAGAATTATATAAAACACATAATTGACTCTATATATTCCCATTAATATTTATTCATGCAATTAATCATTTACAATAGTTTCTGCACTATTTATCAAGGAGTTATTTATCAAGCATGTTTGCGCACCATGCAGGTGGGTACTGAAATGTCAGGCGGTTCGACTGTTAATTAAAGTACTTTTAGTATGTAATTTTCACAAACAAAATGTTGGGATCCATTTTATAAGCACATTAAATACACTGCAGACTGGCCTTTGGTAACTTGTCTTCTCACATGGCTGAGGTGTGCGGTAAGTCCGTGGCAGTGCACAGTCTGTCATGTGTGAATGTCTACTTAATAACATTTTACTGCAATGGGATAAATGAGGGTAACACAGAGTGTTTCTTGGTAGTCTTAAACAAATCTACTTTAAAACAAGAGTATACACTTCACACCTATGGTTATGGGGTTAAAAAAATATATACTGAACAAAATATAAACACAACATGCAACAATTTCATTGATTTAACCTCTTGAAACTCTGGGGGCGCTATATCATTTTTGGATAAAAAGACGTGCCCGTTTTAAGCGCAATATTTTGTCGCAAAAAGATGCTCGACTATGCATATAATTGGTAGCTTTGGAAAGAAAACACTCTGACGTTTCCAGAACTGCAAAGATATTTTCTGTGCGTGCCCTAGAACGTGAGCTACAGGCAAAACCATTGTGACGTATTTGTAGGCATATCATTGAAAGATTGACCAGAAGAGACCACATTTACCAGGTGTCCGCACGGTGTCCTGCGTCGAAATTGGTGCGTAAACTTCAGCTGCAAGTATTTTGCATGTGATTGAGAGGAGAAAGCAGACTTCCACGAACGATATATCAATGAAGAGATAGGTGAAAAACACCTTGAGGATTGATTCTAAACAACGTTTGCCATGTTTCAGTCGATATTATGGAGTTAATTTGGAAAAAAGTTCGGCGTTTTGGTGACTGAATTTTCGGGTGTTTTTGGTAGCCAAAAGTGATGTACAAAACGGAACGATTTCTCCTACACAAAGAATCTTTCAGGAAAAACTGAACATTTGCTATCTAACTGAGAGTCTCCTCATTGAAAACATCCGAAGTTCTTCAATGGTAAATGATATTATTTGAATGCTTTTCTGTTTTTTGTGAAAATGTTGCCTGCTAAATGCTACGCTAAATGCTACGCTAGCTATCAATACTCTTACACAAATGCTTGTTTTACTATGGTTGAAAAGCATATTTTGAAAAACTGAGATGACAGTGTTGTTAAGAAAAGGTTAAGCTTGAGAGCTAGCATATTTATTTAATTTCATTTGCTATTTTTATGAATAGTTAACGTTGCGTTATGCTAATGAGCTTGAGGCTATAACTGGATACAGGTTTTTTTTGTAGCCAAACGTGAACAAAACGGAGCGATTTGTCCTACACAAATAATATTTTTAGAAAAACTGAACATTTGCTATCTAACTGAGAGTCTCCTCATTGAAAACATCTGAAGTTCTTCAAAGGTAAATTATTTTATTTGAATGCTTTTCTTGTTTTTGTGAAAATGTTGCTGTCTGAATTCTAGGCTTATAGCTATGCTAGCTATCAATACTCTTACACAAATGCTTGTTTAGCTATAGTTCAATAGCATATTTTGAAAATCTGAGATGATAGTGTTGTTAACAAAAGTCTAAGCTTGAGAGCAAATATATTTATTCCATTTCATTTGCGATTTTCATGAATAGTTAACGTTGCGTTATGCTAATGAGCTTGAGGCTATAAATAGGATCCCGGATACGGGATTGCTTGTCGCATGAAGTTATGTAGCGATCACCGTATGTTGTGGAATTTCAGGGTTCCGTGCTCAGTGAGGTTAACAAAATGGGCCTCGCAATTGGCCTTAGGATCACTTCACGGTATTTTTGTGCATTGAAATTGCCATCGATAAAATGCAATTTTGTTCATTGTCCATAGCTTATGCCTGCCCAAACCAGAACCCCACCTCCACCATGGGGCACTCTGTTCACAACATTGATATCAGCAAAACGCCCACCCACACAACTCCATAAATGTGATCTGCGGTTGTTAGGCCAGATTGGATTGGGTAAACGACCAAACCAAATACCAGAAGCCCGGAGAGCGGCTGTCCAGCCGAAAGTGACAACAATGCTTGAGAGGGGGGTACTGGAGGAGTCCGACAGTGAGTGGTCTAGCCCTGTAGTGCTGCTTCTGAAACCTGAATGAACCGACTTCATGGGCCTGAACGAGGTCAGTAAATTTGACGCCTACTCCAGAGGAACTAATTGACTGCTTGGGGAAGGCAAGATACACCAGCAGCCTGGACCTGGCAGCAGCCTCCCATGAGAAGATGGCCTTCTCTGCTATACCCCTACCAGGTTCTTCCTTTCAGGCTCCAAGGGGCTCCACCGACCTTTCAGCAACTCATGGACCACGTCCTGCACCAGCACTGTGCGTACACAACTACTTATTTGGATGATCTAATCGTGCAAAGTGACAGTTGGGAGTCCCATCTCCAGGCGGTGGTGGATGCGCTAAGGGATGCGGAGCTGACAGCGAACCCCTTCAAGTGCAAGCCTAAGTGATTTTGTTGTTATGTTCATTTTGTTGCCTAATAAAGTCATGTTTTCTGACTAGAACCTAGAACCTCTCTCTGTGTTCATCTTTGCACGTTCAACCCAACACCCCACGGTTTACCACAAGTGTAAGACACTTGAACCATGTCAGAAATAGAGTTTAAATATGTAACATTTTGAGTTTGCATCCGAATATTACACTTTATATACAGTACCCGTCAAACATTTGGACACACCTATTAATTTCCAAGTGTGTGCAAAGCTGTCATCAAGGGTGGCTACTTTGAAGAATATCAAATATGATTTGGTTAACACTTTTTGGTTTACTACATGATTCAATTTGCGTTATTTCCTAGTGATCATGTCTTCACTATTATACTTCAATGTAGAAAATAGTAAAAAAAAAAAAGAAAAAGCCTGGAATGAGTAGGTGTGTCCAAACTTTTGACTGTTACTATACTTCCCAGAAGACTAACATATAACAAAACTGTTGAACATAGAAATAGAAATAACAAATTTTCAACAGGTTTTTTAACCTCTTGCGACGAGCAAACCCTTATCCGGGAGCGTAATCATAGCCTCAAACGCATTAGCATAACACTAATTTTCCTATTCATGAAAATCGCAAATTAAATAAAATAAATATATTCAAACACAAGCTTAGCCTTTTGTTAACAACACTGTAATCTCAGATTTTCAAAATGTGCGTTTACAGCCAACGCTAGACAAGCATTTGTGTAAGTTTATCATGGCATAATGCTATGCGAGGCTCTGCTGGCAGCAGGCAACATTTTCAAGGAAATAAGAAAAGCAACAAAATTAAATAATTTACCTTTGAAGAAATTTGGATGCTTTCACTCAGGAGACGCCCAGTTACATAGCAAATGTTCCTTTTTTCCAAAAATATTATTTTTGTAGGCGAAATAGCTCCCGTTGCTTCATCATGCTTGGCTGAGAAATCGACCGGAAAATGCTGCAACTATAACTCAAAATTTGCTCCATAATATCGACAGAAACACGGCAAACGTTGTTTAGGATCCATCCTCAAGGTGTTTTTAACATATATATTCAATAATATATCCGCCGAGGAGATTGGTTTCTCATAAGAAGCGATTGGAAAAATGGCTACCTCAGTATTTTACGCAAGATTTTCTGTGGGAGACACCATGTGACCACATGCTATATATGGTCCCTTATAGCCATTCTTCAATGGAAATGCCTAAAAAGATGTCACAATGCTGTAGACACCTTGTGGAATACGTGGAAAATGTAAGCTCATTCGTAGCTAATTCACAGCCATATAAGGAGTCATTGGCATGAGGCAGTTTTAAAAAATGTGGCACTTCCTGGCTGGATTTTTATATGGGTTTCGCCTGTAACATCAGTTCTGTGGCACTCACAGACAATATCTTTGTAGTTTTGGAAACATCAGAGTGTTTTCTTTCCAAAGCTGTCAATTATATGCATAGTCGAGCATCTTTTCGTGACAAAATATCTTGTTTAAAACGGGAATGTTTTTCATCCAACATTTTTAATAGCGTCCCCTAATGCATAACTGGTTTAAACAATGTTCATTAAATATTAAATAAGGAATGATATTAAGAACATTGCACACATGAGAGCACTTGGTCATTTGACTGCAAGAAAGGGCTACTATGGAACTAGTGCTCACTGTATTGCAGTATTATTTAATTAGAATATGTGTTTAATGCAGATTTTTGGGGTTGTTTTTGTCATTCTACCATTCAGTTCTGAATACAAAGATCGAGAATGACATATTTACAGGTTTTGTTGACACGTGCTTAGTTTTTGGACAGAAGTTGGGTTCATGACAAAATCCTAAACTTTACTGGCTCTCATCAAGCTGCCCACTCAATTAGTTTTTTGCTGTAACCAGTGCCTGCAACCTGGTTCAGGTTGTCAGTCAACCTACCAGGGTATTTACAAACACCACAGGAATGAAATCATCAACATGTATTGATCATATCTTTACTAATGCTGTAGAAATTTGCTTTAAAGCTGTATCCAAAACCGGAGGATGTAGAGATCACAATAGAATAGCCATATCTAGAAAAAACAAAGTTCCAAAGGCTGTGCCCAATATAGTGTATAAGAGGTCATACAATAGATTTTTTATTGATTCATAAGTCGATGATGTAAATCATATTTGATGGTCTGTGGTGTGTAATGAGGAGCAACCAGACGCTGCACATTTATTAAATTGCTTATTCCAGTCACTAATAAGAATGCACCCATTAAGAAAATGACTATACAATCTGTTAAATCTCCTTGGACTGATGTATGGTTAGAGGGATGAGGCAAAAGGCAAAAAAGTCTGGCAGCCAAACTAATTGGCAAACGTATTGCAAATTAAGAAATCATGTGACTAAACTAAATAAAATAAAAACTATACTATGAAACAAAGATACATGATAGAAAGAATGATAGAAATAAGCTTTGGAGAACCTTGTGAAACTTTGGGGAAGAAAGCCCCCTTGGCTCCATCATTCATTGAATCAGAGGGTTCATTCATCACAAAACTCATGGAGCCTTTGACATTATCGATCATAGTCTGCTGCTGGAAAAACACATGTGTTATGGCTTTACACCCCATGTTATAATGTTGATAAAGAGTTACTTGTCTACCAGAATATAGAGGGTGTTCTTTAATGGATTTTTCTCAAACATAATCCAGGTCGAATCAGGAATTCCCCAAGGTAGCTGGCTAGACCCCTTTTTTCAATCTTTACTTATGACATGCCACTGGCTTTGAGTAAGGCCAGTGTGTCTATGTATGCAAATGACTCAACACTATACACGTCAGCCACAACAGCGACTGAAATGACTGCAACAAAGAGCTGCAGTTAGTTTTGATCATTCACTAAACCCTGAACCTCAACTACATCTCACAATGAATAATGTGGAGATTGAGCAAGTTGAAATGAATAAACTGCTTGGAGTAACCTTGGATTGTAAACTGGCATGGTAAAAACATATTGATACAACAGTAGCTAAGATGGGGAGAAGTCTGTCCATAATAAAGTGATGCTCTGCCTTCTTAACAACACTATCAACAAGGCAGGTCCTACAAGGCCTAGTTTTGTCGCACCTAAACTACTGTTCAGTAGTGTGGTCAGGTGCCACAAAGAGGGACTTGGGAAATTTGCAGTTGGCTCAGAACAGGGCGACATGGCTGGCCCTTAAAAGTGAGTGCTTTGGTGTGTTTGGACACCAAAAAAAGTAGCTGCTGCCTTTGCAGTAGCTAATGGGGTTTCCTAATAAATACAAATACAAATTCTAAGACGTAACCATATTATATATTACTACTGCAACAGAATAGCATCCAACATATGACCAACACCAATTTCAATTCAATTCAATTCAAGGGCTTTATTGGCATGGGAAACATGTGTTAATAATATTGCCAGAGCAAGTGAGGTAGATAATATATAAAGTGAATATATAAAGTGAAATAAACAATAAAAATTAACAGTAAACATTACACATACAGACGTTTCAAAACAATAAAGACATTACAAATGTCATATTATATATATATATATATATATATATATATATATATATATATATATATATATATATATATATATATATATACAGTGTTTTAACAACACCATCACAATGTTCAATCAACACAGATTAATATTGACAACAATACTTAGTTGTGTCCATTAAGAACTTAGTCGTCTTGGTTTTATGCAACATTTGCAAATTACATCTATTTATCCAAGCATAGTGCCATGCAAATCAGCTCTTGCAAATCAGCTCATCAACTTTGACCTGTGACAGCTTAGTCAACAAAATATGACCCTGTCCTAGAAATCACAGCTGGGTTACCTTTCAAAACTATTTTGGGATTACACACACACATACAAAACCTGGCTCTGCAGTTATCTTCCAACCTGACCTTTTTCCAGTTAAAATGTTTTTGGTTCAGTTTCTGAGGGAAGCCACCTCCAGGGTGTGTGATTTGTGATTAGTGGGTGGCTCACAGTGCTCAGAGTGGATTTGATGTGGCCCCAGGGCCCTTGCTCTCATAATTACGCTGCATCCCCTGGGAGGGCCCCCTGAAGTGACTGACGTGCAGCTCAGGCTTTTACCAGGTCAGACCAGTCTATTGAGAACATCCTGTACAGAGAGGATGGCCCTGTCTTTTTAAAGACCCATTCCCGAGGACCCAGTGGCACAGGGAGTAGCTCTACATTACAGTCAGGCACCTGTTCCTCAACCTACTTTGAGCTTTGAGGTCATTGGTACTCTACCTGGGCTGTCTTCAAAAAGGTACACAACAGAAAATGTTTTAAAGTGTTTTGCAAAGGAAAGTGAACATCAGTTTTTCTTATTGGACAACTCCCTGATTCAGACTGTTTTTATGCTTTTTTTTCATTTGGTGCCTAATGAACACAATCCAAAAAGCTGCTCCTCTTGTGTATTGTCAACATTTTATATGACATGTTTATAGAATATAGGGCTAATTTAAATGTCTAAAATTCTAAACAGATGTTTTAACAGTGCTTTAAGGTTCATTTTATCACGTTACTTTTTTTATCCGTTTGAAGACATGCACTAATTTGGTTTAGTCAAGCTGTGAGGAATGAGGGAAAAATTATGAAAATGATGTTAAAAGCCAAAGTCAATAATGACAGCTTTACTTGCAGCACTTAATTAATTTCTGCATTGGATGGCAAAAAATATCTCTTCAGAGGCCAACAAAAACATACCCGGAGAACACTACAGTGTATCTAAGCTTGACCAAAATCTAGTGAAAATTGTGATATGAACTTTTTGCAATATCCTATAAACTGTAGAGCAACTTCAAACTTCATAAAACCTCCAAAATTAAAGCATATTCAACTGTAGTTTCTTCAAAAGCTTTTGAATGAAATACTGCACTTTCGTTTTTACCTGCCTGGTATTTTCCTTTTTGAAGCTCTCTCCCTTGGCTCTCCCAGCAGTGTAAAAGCTACATGGTCTACCTCTCCATAACTCAATTTACATTTTTACATTTTACATTTTAGTCATTTAGCAGACGCTCTTATCTAGGGTGACTTACAGTTAGTGCATTCATCTTAAGATAGCTAGGTGGGACAACCATCAGTGCATTTTTCCTCAATAAAGTAGTGGACGAACAGTTTTAATTTAAAATTATGTTATAACGTAAACCATGTCAGCTGGGCTTTAAACATCACTTTCATAAAAACATGTTTTTACATTTGGCCCATTGGACAGGGGTCTGGTAATTCTTCCAAAAGTGGAGGTCCTTGGGAAACAGGCTCCCTTTGTAGGCCATTTGTTTTTCATGGGCGACAGGTAGCCTAGTGGTTAGAGCGTTGGACTAGTAACCGGAAGGTTGCACAATCAAATCCCCGAGCTGACAAGGTAAAAATCTGTCATTCCTGCCCACTGTTCCTGGGCTGTTATTGAAAATCAGAATTTGTTCTTAAACTGACTTGCCTAGTTAAATAATGGTCAAATAAATATAGAATTGTTTTGGCTTAATTAATTACCCCACCCATTCACAATGCGAATCCTTTATGGGAACAGTAATCTTGCATGTTGTGGCACTGAGCACTGCTTTACGTCATGTGATAACACTATATTAGGACATGCAATGCAATTGATCCCATATTACAATTACAGGCACCACTTAGGTATATTTCTATTTGAAGGAAATTCATCTTTTTACATTGCAACCAACGAAATCAACACAGACAACATACACAGGAACAATTTGTCTGCACAAACCTCAATGTGATTAAAATAACAAAACTTTATTAAAATGCATTGGGGGTGGGTATTTTGTTCAAGTTATTCAAGGCATCAAGTTCAATGTATTCTCAACCGTATGTAAAGCATGGCCGTATGCTGGTTCATTTTGTGGCAATTATACATTCAAACTCCTTCTTTCTTGTAATTTCTAATCATCTTCAAATGCGATAACTCTACAATTTGTATTTTCTTTAGTCCTCTTCATGGCAGGAGCCACAATTAGGACTTTTATATATTTTAGATATTCAGTTCTATAAACTATTTCCCTACAGGCATAGGGAAATGTCACAACCCTCTGGGCTTATAAAGTGTAGGGAATCTGTTACCCCATCACAAGGTCTGTGTCTGAGACAATACATGGGTTATTTGGCGTTGTTTGTCTCTGTCTGCTCCAGCGGAGGCTGCTGAGGGAAGGACGGATCATAATTATGGCTGGAATGGAGTCAATAGAATGGACACCACGTGTTTGATGTGTTTGATACAATTCCTTTGACTCCATTGTAGCCATTATTATGAGCCATCCTCCCCTCAGCAGCTTCCGCTGGTCTGCTCACACATACTGACAACATAGGCTTAACCCTGGTAGCCCGAGGCAAACTGATGTCATCAATACATGTCCAAAAAGAAGCCACTCTTTGTCACTGATAGAGGCTGAAACCTCATGTTAATTCCACAGTAACCTGGATGGAGACGAGATGAGTTGGAATGCAGTTTGGTTTATGTCAATCTTTAGCAAAACAATGCTACACTCATGTAAATATAATGTGCTTGGTACATACAGCAGTTACCTTATATTATGATCTCTGTGATGCTGTTTTGACATTTTGTTGACATCTCTTAACTCTTACGTTCATATCCTGACATGTGTTTTCAATTTGCATGTTAATTTATATTGATTTCATCAACATTTGTTCATTGTTTATTCTACCAGCTCTGTCTCATGCCAGAATTAGACCTTCATAAATCTTTCTTAAAAGTCAAGTTTTGAAGTTGTTCCAAACGTTAAATTTCAAAGTATTTAAGGTTAAGTTTAGGCATTAACTCCAAAATTGTAAGGTTAGGGTTAAGTTTAGGCATAAACCTGTCCGGGATTGGGGTCCCTAAACCAGGACAGTTGTTGCTCTATATGCGATAATGTGACTAGAATGACGTAAACAATAGCCAGTTCTGGGACATAGACATGTCTTATATGGGCAGAAAGCTTAAATTCTTGTTAATCTAACTGCAGTGTCCAATTTAAAGTAGCTATTAGAGCAAAAAAATACCATGCTATTGTTTGAGGATAGTGCACAACAACAAAACACTTTCATCACGGCAACTGGTTTGCTATATTCACCTCTGAAGGTAAATAATGTACTTACATTCAGCAATCTTGCTCTCATTTGCCATCCTGAGGGTCACCCACAGGCCATCTAGATGTGTGAAGGTTAGTGTATTTTCTGTAGGGAAGCTAATGATCCATCATGTATGACATTCCTGGAAGTGCGTAAACTTACATTTTTTTAGATTCTCTATAGATATGTACTTGAAAATATATAAATTGACCAATTCGGCACATTTGGGCAAACTCCTGGCAGACTTGGTACAAAATATTGTGTAGTGACGTAATTCTTCACTGGATCAGTCTGAAACTTTGCATACACACTGTTGTCATCTAAATGGCACCTTGTATCCTATCTCAATGTATGATCTTTCTCTCGCATTTCAAAGATGCACATTTTTTTTTTTGAAGGGGGGGAACGCATGTTTTTTTGTTTGAATTTTCTTAAACCAAATCTAATTTCCACAAACTTCAATGTGTTTCCTTGCTTCAGGTTCTGAGCTACTGGCAGTCAGATTTGGTCTGATCCTTAAGAGGTTTTTAACTCCAAATTCTTAAGGTTAGAGATTGACCTTATTAAGGCAAGTGTTAAGGTTTGGGATAGGCTTAAAAACAAACAAAAAAATACAAAAAAACATTATATCGCCTAATTATGCCCATCCGCCATCCCTATCCACAATGCCCTAGCAAAACTGAAACCATCTTAAAGGTAACAGCGCTCACTGTTGCCCCTAGTGGCCGGTTTCCACTTCATCCTCCGACATCCTCAGAAAAGGATGGACGTTGAATACTGACTTGGTGTATCATGGGTGACCTGGCTGTATTTATTATGAGTGATTATGGTGTTCATTCTTGTGTTGGTGAATATTCCTGTCATTTGAATGTGTCCCAATCTAGACCTTGTGGGCAGAAACGTCAATGTTTTTAACTAAAGTGAAAAGTATATTCAGATTAGATTAGGCCTTGGGATGAATGGTTAAATCAAATATATTTTGTCCATGCACATGTTTGAGAGAGAGAGAGATTAATTGTGTGCAGTTGTTCTGCTGAACAGAAAAATGTGCTTTAAATATTCAAAAGCAGATAGTTCCATTTTTGCCCCTTGGAGCATATTGACTGGCTTCACTGCAATCTTTCCCTCTCCCCTGGCAGATGTTAAGACCTTTCTATGGTTCATCTGCACAGCAAAGGAAAACAGTGCATAACTCTGTTTTATCACTTCAATCCACTCCATTTGAAAAGAAATGGCCAAAGCAGACAATCACATGGTGGTGACAGAGTTAGAGAGATACAGTAAAGTACACCTATTTTGAACATGTAGGCTATTTGTCGAAGTAAAGTGATAACACATGTATTTACCATGTTATCATCAGTGATACATAAGCCCTAGGGATGATAATAAACAATTGAAACACATTTTTATATGTTGCTGTACTATGTAAAGTAGCTTTGAATCTCCAAATCCAGGCCTATCAAATGTGGAAAAAGAGTGAGGGTACTGTACTTATTTCAAATCACAGAATTCATGCATCAAATTCTCTTTTAGCACTTCTTCTTATCCTTCATTAAGCTCTTCTATTTTATCCTCTTACATTTCCCTTTGGGCACCAAAAACATCTGTTTCCTCTCTTTACCCACGAGTTCCACTAGGCTCACAGTGATGCACAGTACACCTCACCTAGAAGCACCGTGTCTCCAACACACTTCCATACGGCGTCTTCATCACAATTGTACCAAAGTTCATTTTGCAGCTTTTAGGGTGAGCAGCAGAACGAATCCAGCATCTTTAGTCCATTTGTGGCTAATTTTCCTACCAGTCAAGGATGTGAAGAAGGAGAACCCCTGCTGAGCGTTCACATGAAACCCAGTGTAAAGTATAGAGGTGAAAGTAAGGCTGTAGGGTCCGGTACGGCATCCTGGCAAAATAAATAGTGGTAAACCATGAGTTTATCACAATAATGAAAACAAAATGTCAAGAAAACTGTAGGCTTTTACACCACATTTATCATTATCGCATGTTAGAGGCATACAAAATGAGCGATTGGTCTTGAAAACAGGTGGTTTAGCTTTCTCTCCAAAATGCAACGTGGTTCAACGAGAACACATGGCCGACACCGAGACTCTCACTGACAGCAGCGGATGCATTTATTCTGGACTATTGACAATCGCCAAGTGTCATTAGACTTTTTGGTATTTTGTCTAACAGATGTCTCTTTCCATTCGCCACTGTTTGGAGGCTGTAAATATGTTGCGAGAGGATGAATGTGCCGAGTAAAGGAGCCCTTTGAAGTGAAGTGTTTTACAATCAGATGAAAACATAATGGCTGGTTGTGTTTATGCCACAATAAAAGGTAAAATATTTTAAAAAATTAAATGACAAATCTTTACGGCTCACAGAGATGCTATTGAATTAGTAGGGATTCTAGGTGTAATTCTATGATCAGGCCATACATTGTTTGGGTGCACACGCAAATGTATTCTACTTTCATTCCTGATAAAGCATAAAGTAGGGCCTATGGCTCTGAGGGTGAAAAACCATCACAGAGAGAGATGAGAGAAAAAGCACACAGTAGTAGTTCAGAGGTCGCCCAGGAGTGATGAACGAGCAAATAAATGTGTCCGGGATCGGGCCTGGGATTGAAGCATTCCGTTCCACATTCCTCCCGCCTGAGATACTCCTCGCTCTGGGAATCCAGGGCGGAGGACATTGTGGGCCCACCGGAGTGTCATGGAGTAGGGTTTGAGAGAGGGCTACCCACGTTAGAGGCCCTCTCCATATAATATATGCAACAAAATATGTGACAAGCCCCACTGTAATTTCACACCATGTGTTCCACATTGGCCAAAAATCTGTGGCTGTTGCCGTGTGTGTAAGATAGACACAAAAATGGTATTTCAACCTTCTAAAAATATCTTCATTTTTAGCAGCTCCCTTAATGTCTCAAGCTCAATGTCTCGAGTCGCTTTATGTTTTTCTATCATATGTCTCTAGGGGTTTAGATTACAATATAGAGAAGAGATGGGTTTCCTCAGGGTTGGGTTCTGTGCCCGCTCTACTCCCCCCTTACCACATTGCTTCCACACAGGTTGTTTGTCTGCAGATTGTTTTTTTTGTGGGTGCATTGTGTTCACTTTCTCAATGTTGAACTGGAGCTTAAAGGTATCTTACACCAACCAATCAGTCATTAACTTCGGCCTTTTATTTCCTCCCTACCCTCTTCACTCCACCTGCTGTTACTCTGCTGCCCAAATGTTATCAAGCTTACAGTCAGAGTGGTTATGGTGTCTGTCCGAAAACATCTGATACTATATTATTTTACAGAGCTAGACCAGTGTGACATCGTCCCACACTTTCTAAGTTACTATGTATGTATGGAACTTTGTTTCTACATTCTGCTATATTTGAAAGGGTGCACCTCCATTTCAATGTTTCATACAGTCAGTCATGACTTTTATGACATTAAAACCTGTTAAATGTAATGTAAAAATTTAGATTTCCTCATATCTAGAAATGCTTATACTGCCAGAAAGAATAAAAAAAATAGTTATACATTTCTGAGGTGTAGTCGCTTTAGAAGACACAAGCTCCATTACACAGTACAAATATGAAAAATAATGTGAATATATCTATTTTTTCCTATTCAACAAGTGGGGGAATATGGCTTGAAATTATTTAAATGCTTTCTAAATATAGTAACAATCAGATTATAAATTACTAATGATTTTTAAACACGCCTGCGCAGATAGGCCAGGACACAAAGCCTCGAGCCAGATGCCAAACAAGTAATTAAAGTCCTGAGGCGACTTAATTACTGTCCAGGAAAAGGGAGGGAAAGAAAGAAAACAAGTCCTACACAGGCGGTTGCTATCCCATTTGTTAATCTGTTTGTAAGACGCACCTTCAATTTTGATTCATTGAGGAAAAGTCTCAGAGAAACACTCAACCCTGCTCTGTTCGGCCCTGCTCATCCTAACCTGGCGCTGTCATTTGCTAGCACCATGCCAGAATCCCCTCGAGCACTAATTTACATGAAGAGGTGCCCGGGGAAGGATGGCCAGGCATACACAGAGTCATAGAGAGGTGAGAAGATGGCAGCGATCCATGTACTCTGATTTAGAGAGGGTTACTAGTAACTGAAAAAGAATGTCTACACATGCACAAGCCAGAATAATGTAGAGGCTAACCCTTTGCGTGTATTAGAGAGAGACTGAAGGATATTTGAATAGGAAGTGGAAAGACATCAAACATTAATGTGTTAGGTCAATTGGACACTATCCATGAAGGATAAAGTATCCATAGAGAGTGACTATCTTATATTTCTATATAGCACTTTGTGACATCGGCTGATGTAAAAAGGGCTTTATGAATAAATTTGATTGATTTAATTGAAAAGAGAGAGAGAGAGAGAGAGAGAGAGAGAGAGAGAGAGAGAGAAAATACATATAGTGATTTGGTTTTACAGACATTCAGGGTTATCCATTGGACAAAGTGGTTTGAAATTATGTTTAGTACACCGCTGGGAAGCAGCTCTTCCATCAAACCTTTCACCTATTGTTCAAAAAAATAAAATGTTTACCATCTCTGCACATCATTTGGTCACATTTGAAGGTTAAAACATGCATACTTCTGCTTCACCTGCAATGCCCTCTGTTCCTTCTATTTCTTGAAAGAGCAAAAATGAAAATGAGAGAAACCTACACTTTCAAAGAGAGGTAAAAAAAGTGTGTTCAAATAAACTATGGAATATTTTGAATAACTAACTCAATAGAAAACATATCAAGCTGAGTATCCATAACATAGACTTTCTTGAATTCATCCTTAAGTAAGCTTTACAACGTATTTTCACATTTCTTACTGAGGTCACCTCCTGGAGAAATGTATATTTGGCCATCTTGAAATTAACTGTCTGTATAACATCCATATTAAAAACTTTTGCTTGGAACATTAGGGAATTGATCAGTTACTGCTTGCTGCACTAGATTCTTCTGCCCAAAGCAAGTCAGAAAGTTATGTCAAATTCAACTCAAACTACATTTTACTGATGAAGATGAGTTGTTAGAAAGATTATTGATAGTTATCAATATTTAAACAGGATGCATAGGGAATTTTCAGAGGCAAACATTTACAAGTCAGCACATTACTGAGATAGCAGGAGCACAAGAAGAGTGTCCCAGATATTAAAGTGACTATGTCACGAATATTACCGAAGGTGACTCCCCTTCTTGTTCGGGTGGCGCTCGGCGGTCGTCGTCGCCGGTCTACTAGCTATCACCTGTTCTGTGTTCCTTTGGTTTTGTCTGATTGGTATCACCTGTTTCTTGTTTGGTTGTTAGGGTGGGGTTATATATAGTTTGTTCAGCCCGCTTCTGTTTCATGCGGGCTTGTTCGTCTGTTCTGTGTTTGAGTGTATTTTGTTTGTATTTTGGGTTTCGCACTGTCCGTTAATATTTCTGATCATTTGTTTTCCTACTTTTGTTCATGTTATTTTTCCTGGACATTAAAGCGTGTTTTTTCCCACATATTTTGCTCTCTGCGCCTGACTCCATACCTCCTCACTCATTTGCTGTAACAGACTAGTGATTAATTTATTAAAGTGTCAAGTGATTGGGTCTCAATACAGTATATACATGTGACATGAGTAATGTAAGATATGCAACATTATTAAAGTTGCATTATTTGGCATTGGCATTGTGGCATTGTTTAAAGTGAATAGTGATCCATATATTAAAGTGTCCAGCGATTGGGTCTCAGTGTAGACAGCAGTCTCACTGAGTTAGTGATGGCTGTTTAACAGTCTGATGGCCTTGAGATTTCAAGCTGTTTTACAATCTCTCTGTCCCCGCTTTGATGCACCTGTACTGACCTCGCCTTCTGGATGATTGCGGTGTGAACAGGCAGTGGCTCGGGTGGTTGTTGTCTTTGATGATCTTCTTGCCATTCCTGTGACATCGGGTGCTGTAGGTGTCATGGAGGGCAGATAGTTTGCCCCCGGTGATGCGTTGTGCAGACCGCACTACACTCTGGAGAGCCTTGCAGTTGAGGGTGGTGCAGTTGCCATACCAGACTGTGATACAGCCCTCTCGACTGTGCATCTGTAGAAGTTTGTCAGGGTTTTGGGTGACAGGACAAATTTCTTTAGCCTCCTGAGGTGAGGTTGAAGAGGCGCTATTGTGCCTTCTTCACGACACTGTCTGTGTGGGTGGACCATTTCAGTTTGTCTGTGATGTGTACGCCCAGGAACTTAAAACATTCCACCTTCTCCACTGCTGTCCCGTCAATGTAGATATAGGGGGTGCTCCCTCTGCTGTTCCCTGATGTCCACGATCATCTTCTTTGTTTTGTTGACGTTGAGTGAGAGGTTATTTTCCTGGCACCACACTCCCAGAGCCGTCACCTCCTCCCTATAGGCTGTCTCATCATCGTTGGTTATCAAGCATACTACTGTTGTGTCGTCTGCTAACTTGATGATTGAGTTGGAGGAGTTCTTGGCCATGCAGTTGTGGGTGAACAGGGAGTACAGGAGAGGGCTGAGCACACACCCTTGAGGGTCCCCAGTGTTGAGGGTCAGCGAAGTGGAGATGTTGTTTCCTAACTTCACCACCTGGGGGCGGCCCGTCAGAAAGTTCAGGACCCAATTGCACAGGGCAGGGTTGAAACCCAACGCCTCCAGCTTGATGATGAGCTTAGAGGGTACTATGGTGTTGAATGCTGAGCTGTAGTCAGCGAACAGCATTCTTACATAGGTATTCAATTTTGTCCAGATGGGATAGGGCAGAGTGCAGTGTGATGGCGATTGCGTTATCTGTGGACCTGTTGGGGCGTATGCAAACTGAAGTGGTTCTAGGTTGGCCGGTAAGGTGGTGGTGATATGATCCTTGACTAGCCTCTCAAAGCACTTAATAAAGACAGAAGTGAGTGCTACAGGGCGGTAGTAATTTAATTCAGCCATCTTGAAGCACGTGGGGACAACAGACTGGGAGAGGGAACGATTAAATATGTCTGTAAACACATCAGCCAGCTTGTCTGCATATGCTCTGAGTACGTGGCTAAGGATGCCATCTAGGCCAGCCGCCTTTCAAGGGTTAACAAGTTAAATGTTTTACTCACGTCAGCCACTGAGAAGGAGAGGGGAGGCCGCAGTCTTCGTTAGCGATCCACGATGGTGGCACTGTATCATCCTGAAAGTGGGCAAAGAAGGTGGTTAGTTTGTCTGGAAGCGTGAATTTGGTATCCGTGACGTGGCTGTTTTTGTAGTCTGTGATTTCCTGTAGACCCTGCCACAGACGTCTTGTGTCTGAGCCGTTGAATTGCGACTCCACCTTGTCCCTGTACCGGCATTTCACTTGTTTGATTGCATTACTGAGCAAATAACTTCACTGTTTATATTTGGCCATATCTCCAGACCTCTTTCCATGGTTAAATGCGATGGATCATGCTTTCAGTTTTACGTGAATTCTGCCATCTATCCACGGTTTGTGGTTAGAGTCGGTTTTAAAGGTGACAGTGGGTACGACGTCTCCAATGCACTTATTTATAAACGCACTCACTGAGTCAGAGTATAGGTCAATATACCCTCTGTGTTCTGTTAGGCAAGTAACTCTTTATCCACATTATAGCAGGGGGTGTAAAGCCATAACAAATACGTTTTTCCAGTGTAGACGATTATCGATAATGTCAAAAGCTGGACTGAAGTCTTACAAGACAGCCCCAAAAATAATTTTATCATCAAATTTTCTCAGCCAATCATCAGAAATTCTGCAAGTGTTGTGCTTGTTGAGTGTCCTTTCTTACAAGCGTGCTGAAAGTCTGTTTTTAATTTGTTTACTGTGAAAGCATTGTATCTTGTCAAACACACAGTTTTTCAGAAGTTTACTAAGTGGTGGTAACAGCTGATTGGTCAGCTATTTCAGCCAGAGGGCTTTACTATTCTTGGGTACGGAATGACCTTAGCTTTCCTCCAGGCCTGAGTGCACACACTTTCTAGTAGGCTAAAATTGAAGATGTGGCAAATAGGAGCTGCAATATGGTACTCTGTTATCCTAAGTAATTTTCCATCCATATTATCAGGCCCAATTTGCTTGTCATTGTTGATAGACAACACAATTTTTTTTCACCTTTTCCACACTGACTTTATGTAATTCAAAAGTCAAATTCTTGTTTTTCATAATTTGGTCAGATACACTTGGATTTGTAGTTTCAGTGTTTGTTGCTGGCGTGTCATACCGAAGTTTGCTTGTCTTGCCAATGAAAAACAAATTGAAGTAGTTGGCAATATAAGTGAATTTTGTGAAGAATGAGCCATCTGATTCAATGAATGATGGAGCCGATATTGCCTTTTTTCCAAAATACCATTTAAGGTTCTCCAAAGCTATTTAATAGAATGGTTAAATGTTTTATTTATTTAGTTTAGTCACTTGATTTCTTAATTTGCAGGACGTTTGCTAATCAGTTCGGCTGCCATACTTATTTGCCATACATTTTGCCTCATCCCTCTCAATCATACAATTTTTCAATTCTTCATTAGTCCAAGGGGATTTAACTGTTCTTACAGACATTTTCTTAACCTCCAGAAGCTAGGGGGCACTATTTTTATGTTTGAAAAATTAACTTTCCCAAAGTAAATGGCCTATTTCTCAGGACCAGATGCTAGAATATGCATATAATTGACAGATTAGGATAGAAAACACTATAAAGTTTCCAAAACGGTCAAAATATTGTCTGTGAGTATAACAAAACTGATATTGCAGGCGAAACCCTGAGGAAAATCAAACCAGGAAGTGGCTTCTATTTTGAAAACGTCATGTTCCCATAGCCTGACTTTGCTCCATTTAAAGGGATATCAACCAGATTAATTTTCCTATCGCTTCCTCCAAAGGACCCCTTGGGAAAATTAAATGTTGACACCTCTTGGTGCAGAATCTGACTCAAACAGATGTTACGATATTTCGTCGCATTCAGTCAGCAAACCTGATTGACTATTATTTTCTTGAATTTGAGCCAGCAGTCTCTTTGAGTGTTCAACTTTCCTCCTCCTCGGAGTCATGCGATACTGTAGCTGAGATGAACTTAGCAACACATCTGCCACACTGATCCTCAACACTGGAGTCCCCCAGGGGTGGGTATTAGTCCCCTCATGTACTCCCTGTTCACCCATGACTACATGGTCAGGCATGACTCCAAGACTAAGGAGATGATTGTGGACTACAGAAAAAGGAGGGCCGAGTACGCCCCCATTGTCATCGATGGGGCTGTAGTGGAGCAGGATGAGAGCTTCAAGTTCCTTGGTGTCCACATCACCAACAAACTAGAATGGTCCAAACACACCAAGACAGTCGTGAAGAGGGCACGACAAAGCCTATTCCCCCTCAGGAAACTAAAAAGACTTGGCATGGGTCCTGAGATCCTCAAAAGTTTCGACAGCTGCAACATTGAGAGCATCCTGACTGGTTGCATCACTGCCTGGTACAGCAATTGTTCGGCCTCCAACCGCAAGGCACTACAAAGGGTAGTGCGTACGGCCCAGTACTTCGCTGAGACTAAGACCCCAGCCACCTGATGAAGGAATTTAACCTCTTGATGCTATGGGGGCGCTATTTAATTTTTGGATGAAAAACGTTCCCGTTTTAAACAAGATATTTTGTCACAAAAAGATGGACTATGCATATAATTGATAGCTTTCGAAAGAAAACACTCTGACGTGTCCAGAACTACCAAGATATTTTCTGTGCGTGCCCTAGAACGTGAGCTTCAGGCAAAACCAAGATGAGACGGCATCCAGGAAATGAGCAGGATTTTTGAGGCTCTGTTTTCCATTGTCTCCTTATATGGCTGTGAATGCGAGAGGAGTAAGTCTGCCCTTTCTGTTGTTTCCCCAAGGTGTCTGCAGCATTGTGACGTATTTGTAGGCATATCATTGGAAGATTGACCATAAGAGACCACATTTACCAGGTGTCCGCCCGGTGTCCTGCGCCGAAATTGGTGCGCAAAAGTCAGCTGCAAGTATTTTTCCATGGAATTTAGAGAAGAATGCAAGCTTACACGAACGATATATCAATGAAGAGATATGTGAAAAAACACCTTGAGGATTGATTCCAAACAACGTTTGCCATGTTTCGGTCGATATTATGTAGTTAATTCGGAAAAAGTTTGACGTTGTAGGTGACTGAATTTTCGGTTCGTTTCGGTAGCCAGATGCGATGTACAAAACGGAACGATTTCTCCTACACACAGACGCTTTCAGGAAAAACTGCGCATTTGGTATGTAACTGAGAGTCTCCTCATTGAAAACATCCGAAGCTCATCAAAGGTAAATGATTTTATTTATTTGGTTATCTGGTTTTTGTGAAAATGTTGTGTGCTAAATGCTACTCAAAATGCTAAGCTAGCTTTGCATACTCTTACACAAATTAGTCAATTTCTATGGTTCAAAAGCATATTTTGAAAATCTGAGATGACAGTGTTGTTAAGAAAAGGCTAAGCTTGAGAGCAGACGCATTATTTTCATTTTATTTGCGATTTTCAGAAATCGTTAACGTTGCGTTATGCTAATGAGCCTGAGGCTTTAGTCACGATCCCGGATCCGGGATGGGGAGTTTCAAGAGGTTAATTCCTCTGTTTTAATTCCCAATCAAAGTTAAACACTCTGTCAATGCATAAGGATTTGTATGACCCTTATTTTATAAGAATGGACAGAGTCCCGGTCTTAAAGTCAAGTAACAGCCTTTAATCAAGAGAGTACTGAGTTCATATACATTTTACCACAGGTTATAAACTGAAAATGACGTCAGCGTTTTCTAAATGTTCTGTCTCTTCTTGACACTGGTAGAAAGGCTCTATAGATCTCAAGCCTTCCCTCCTCGCCTAGAGCCAAGGTCAGTCAGTGTAGATAAGCATTCTAGACAGTCTGGAGATAGTCCGTCCCTGCCATCTGGAGATAGTTCATTCATTTGTACCAAGGAACAGACCGTCATTGTTCTAAACTCTTGACTACATTATATTCAATACTGGGAGCAAGAGAGAAAATTCATACATGTACAGTAACATAATAGTATTCGGATTAGTCAGTCCTGATTGAAATGTATACATAATTAGTCATCATTGATAAAAATTCCCTTAACACCACCCCAGTCATAGACTGTTCTCTCTACTACCGCATGGCAAGCGGTACCGGAGTGCCAAGTTTAGGACAAAAAGGATTCTAAACAGTTTTTACCCCGAGCCATAAGACTCCTGAACAGGTAATCAAATGGCTATCCATACTATCTGCATTGTGTGCTCCCCCTCCTGAACCCCTCTTGTACGCTGCTGTTACTCTCTGTTTATCATATAGTATATGCACAGTATATATCACTTTAACTATACATGCATGTACATATGTACATACTACCTCAATTGGCCCGACCAACCAGTGCTCCCGTGCATTGGCTAACTGGGCTATCTGCATTGTGTCCCACCACCCGCCAACCCGTCTTTATGCTACTGCTACTCTCTGTTCATCATACAGTCCTTGCGAAAGTATTCGGCCCCCTTGAACTTTGCGACCTTTTGCCACATTTCAGGCTTCAAACATAAAGATATAAAACTGTATTTTTTTGTAAAGATTGAACAACAAGTGGGACACAATCATGAAGTGGAAGACATTTATTGGATATTTCAAACTTTTTTAACAAATCAAAAACTGAAAAATTGGGCGTGCAAAAGTATTCAGCCCCTTTACTTTCAGTGCAGCAAACTCTCTCCAGAAGTTCAGTGAGGATCTCTGAATGATCCAATGTTGACCTAAATGACTAATGATGATAAATACAATCCACCTGTGTGTAATCAAGTCTCCGTATAAATGCACGCCCAATTTTTCAGTTTTTGATTTGTTAAAAAAGTTTGAAATATCCAATAAATGTCGTTCCACTTCATGATTGTGTCCCACTTGTTGTTCAATCTTTACAAAAAAATACAGTTTTATATCTTCATGTTTGAAGCCTGAAATGTGGCAAAAGGTCGCAAAGTTCAAGGGGGCCGAATACTTTCGCAAGGCACTGTATATGCATAGTCATTTTAACCATATCTACATGTACATACTACCTCAATCAGCCTGACTAACCGGTGTCTGTATGTAGCCTCGCTACTGTTTTTCAGTCTTTTTACTGTTGTTTTTATTTCTTTACTTACCTATTGTTCACCTAATACCTTTTTTGCACTATTGGGCAGAGCCTGTAAGTAAGCATTTCACTGTAAGTTCTACACCTGTTGTATTCGGCGCACGTGACAAATAAACTTTGATTTTATTTGAGAGAGGAGTGGACAAGCTTCTCTACGGAGATAACCTTAGAATACATCTGAGATATCACTGAGGTGTTCCACACAGGTTGTAAAAGAAGTTCAGTGAACTTTCCAACGTCAAATAAAACATAAATCAAAAATAATCATTCCTTGCCATGCATAGTCTCAACTACAATACAACTAGGCATGTGTTCTGGTAGGATAACATTTCAGAATAAATCGGTAGGATTGCTGGTCCCCTTAGGAACCAGTACCAATGCCACCAACAGTCCGTCCAGCAACAGTCAGTAAGAAGGTTAGAGACCTAACAAGTCAATTTGCCCTTATTAATAGCAACATAGGAGGTATTTTTTATGTAACCTTTACTAAACTTGGCAAGTTAAAAGAAGAAATTCTTATTTACAATGACACTCTACACCGGCCAAACTCGGACGACGCTGGGACAATTGTGCACCACCCTATGGGACTCCCAATAACAGCCTGGATTCAAGCCAGGGTGTCTGTAGTGACATCTCTAGCACTGAGATGCAGTGCCTTAGACCGCTATGCCACTCTGGAGCCCATGTAGTTGTTACTCAAATTGCAACACTTGGAAGGGAATCTCCAAAACACTCTTCTGATGGTTAACACACATGCCACTATTAAATAGAACCTAACATTCAGGTGTTATTCAAGTTATTAGAAGTCATGAACCATGATAACACCGCATACAACTAGTTCAAGTGCTTAAAGAGTACTTCCGTCGTGAGGTTAGCTCTTTTGTGGACAACATAGTTATGAAATAAACTCCTTCATACCTACAGTGTCTTGCAAAAGTATTCATCTCCCTTGGCGTTCTGTCAAATTTTGTTGCTTTACACCCTATAATTTAAATTGATTTTCATTTGGATTTCATGTTATGGATATACACAAAATAGTCCAAATATCACACCCTGAGCTTAGTTATCTATGTTTTCTTTATTATTTTGGTTAGTTCAGGGTGTGACAAGGGTGGTTGATTTAGTTGGTTTAGTTTTTGTATTGTCTTGGTTTTTCCCTGTCTAGGGTTTTTGTACAATAATGGGTTTTAGTATGTCTAGGTACATGTAGGTCTATGGTGGCCTGAATTGGTTCACAATCTGAGACAGCTGTTTATCGTTGTCTCTGATTGGGGATCCTATTTAGGTTGCCATTTCCCATTTTGGTTTTGTGGGTTATTGTCTGTGTAGTTGCATGTCAGCTCTTGTGTTATAGCTTCACCTCGTTTAGTGTTCTTCGTTTAATAAAGAAGAATGTATCCTTATCACGCTGCGCCTTGGTCTCCTTGTTATGACGAACGTGACACCAAATTGTTGAATTGAAATAAAATAAAATATTTGTTTAAAAAAAAATATTTCAAAAAACAAATTGAAAATTGGTATTCACCCCCTTTCCTATGAATCTCCTAAATAGGATCTGCTGCAACCAATTACCTTCAGAAGTCAAATATTTAGTTTAATAAAGTCCACCTGTGTGCAATCTTTGTTTTCTTTATTATTTTGGTTAGGTCAGGGTGTGACAAGGGTGGTTTGTTTAGTTTTTGTATTGTCTAGGTGTTTTTGCTTTTAACCACTGCTTTTAACCACTGCTTTTAACCAGGGCAATGTGACCGGAAACATGACCGAATACAAACAATGTAGCTTTACGATCCGCAAGGCAATCAAACAAGCTAATCATCAGTATAGAGACAAAGTAGAGTTGCAATTCAACGGCTCAGACACAAGAGTTATGTGGCAGGGTTTACAGTCAATCATGGATTACAAAAAGAAAACCAGCCCCGTCACGGACCAGGGTGTCCTGCTCCCAGACAGACTAAATAACTTCTTTGCTCGCTTTGAGGACAATACAGTTCCACTGACACGGCCCGCTACCAAAACCTGCAGACTCTCCTTCACTGCAGCCGACGAGAGTAAAACATGTGTTAACCCTCGCAAGGCTGCAGGCCCAGACGGCATCCCGAGCCGCGTCCTCAGAACATGCGCAGACCAGCTGGCTGGTGTGTTTACATATTCAATCAATCCTTATCCCAGTCTGCTGTCCCCACATGCTTCAAGAGGGCCACCATTGTTCCTGTTCCCAAGAAAGCTAAGGTAACTGAGCTAAACGACTACCGCCCCGTAGCACTCACATCCGTCATCATGAAGTGCTTTGAGAGACTACTCAAGGACCATATCACCTCCACCCTGACACCCTAGACCCACTCCAATTTGCTTACCCCCCCCAATAGGTCCACAGACGACGCAATCGCAACCACACTGCACACTGCCCTAACCCATCTGGACAAGAGGAATACCTATGTGAGAATGCTGTTCATCGACAAAAGCTCAGCATTTAACAACATAGTACCCTCCAAACTGGTCATCACTACAGTGGTATGCTTGACTACCAACAATGACGAGACGGCCTACAGGGAGGTGAGGGCCCTCGGATTGTGGTGTCAGGAAAATAACCTCACACTCAACGTCAACAAAACAAAAGAGATGATCGTGGACTTCAGGAAACAGCAGAGGGAGCACCCTCTATCCACATCAATGGCTAGAACCAAAAAATTTGATCATATTACTCCAGTGCTAGCCTCCCTACACTGGCTTCCTGTCAAAGCAAGGTCTGATTTCAAGGTTTTACTGCTAACCTACAAAGCATTACATGGGCTTGCTCCTACCTATCTCTCTGATTTGGTCCTGCCTTACATACCTACACGTACGCTACGGTCACAAGACACAGGCCTCCTAATTGTCCCTAGAATTTCTAAGCAAACAGCTGGAGGCAGGGCCTTCTCCTATAGAGCTCAATTTTTATGGAACGGTCTGCCAACCCATGTCAGAGATGCAAACTCGGTCTCAACCTTTAAGTCTTTACTGATGACTCATCTCTTCAGTGGGTCATATGATTGAGTGTAGTCTGGCCCAGGAGTGGGAAGGTGAACGGAAAGGCTCTGGAGCAACGAAACGCCCTTGCTGTCTCTGCCTGGCCGGTTCCCCTCTTTCCACTGGGATTCTCTGCCTCTAACCCTATTACAGGGGCTGGGTCACTGGCTTACTGGGGCTCTCTCATGCCGTCCCTGGAAGGGGTGTGTCACCTGAGTGGGTTGATTCACTGATGTGGTCATCCTGTCTGGGTGGGCGCCCCCCCTTGGGTTGTGCCATGGCGGAGATCTTTGTGGGCTATACTCAGGTTTGTCTCAGGATGGTAAGTTGGTGGTTGAAGATATCCCTCTAGTGGTGTGGGGGCTGTGCTTTGGCAAAGTGGGTGGGGTTATATCCTTCCTGTTTGGCCCTGTCCGGTGGTGTCCTCGGATGGGGCCACAGTGTCTCCTGACCCCTCCTGTCTCAGCCTCCAGTATTTATGCTGCAGTAGTTTATGTGTCGGGGGGCTGGGTTCAGTTTGTTATATCTGGAGTACTTCTCCTGTCCAATTCGGTGTCCTGTGTGAATCTAAGTGTGCGTTCTCTAATTCTCTCCTTCTCTCTCTCTTTCTCTCTCTCGGAGGTCCTGAGCCCTAGGACCATGCCCCAGGACTACCTGACATGATGACTCCTTGCTGTCCCCAGTCTACCTGGCCGTGCTGCTGCTCCAGTTTCAACTGTTCTGCCTTATTATTATTCGACCATGCTGGTCATTTATGAACATTTGAACATCTTGTCCATGTTCTGTTATAATCTCTACCCGGCACAGCCAGAAGAGGACTGGCCACACCACATAGCCTGGTTCCTCTCTAGGTTTCTTCCTAGGTTTTGGCCTTTCTAGGGAGTTTTTCCTAACCACCGTGCTTCTACACCTGCATTGCTTGCTGTTTGGGGTTTTAGGCTGGGTTTCTGTACAGCACTTTGAGATATCAGCTGATGTACGAAGGGCTATATAAATAAATTTGATTTGATTTGATGGGACAGTATTGGAGAGGGTAGTAAGTTTTAAGTTCCTCGGCGTACACATCACGGACAAACTGAATTGGTCCAACCACACAGACAGCGTTGTGAAGAAGGCGCAGCAGCACCTCTTCAACCTCAGAAGAAATTTGGCTTGTCACCAAAAGCACTCACAAACTTTTTCAGATGCACAATCGAGAGCATCCTGTCGGGCTGTTTCACCGCCTGGTACTGCAACTGCTTCGCCCACAACCGTAAAGCTCTCCAGAGGGTAGTGAGGTCTGAACAACGCATCACCGGGGGCAAACTACCTGCCCTCCAGGACACCTACAACACCCGATGTCACAGGAAGGCCAAAAAGATCATCAAGGACAACAACCACCCGAGCCACTGCCTGTTCAACCTGCTTTCATCCAGAAGGCGAGGTCAGTACAGGTGCATCAAAGCAGGGACCGAGAGACTGAAAAACAGCTTCTATCTCAAGGCCATCAGACTGTTAAATTGCCATCACTAACATTGAGTGACTGCTGGCTACATACATTCTTGAAATCATTGCTCACTTTAATAAATGGAACACTGTTCACTTTAATAATGTTACATATATTGCACTACTCATCTCATATGTATATACTGCATTTTATACTATTCTACTGTTTCTTAGTCTATGCTACTCTGAGATTGCTCATACACATATTTATATATTCTTAATTCCATTCCTTTACTTAGCTTTGTCTGAATAGGGTATATGTTGTGAATTTGTTCGATATTACCTGTACTGTGTCGCACTGCTTTGCTTTACCTTGGCGAGGTCGCAGTTGTAAATGAGAACTTGTTCTCAACTGGCCTACCTAGTTAAATAAAGGTGAAATAAAAATAAAATACCTGTTAGATATTGCTGCAATGTCAGAACTAGAAGTACAAGCAATTTGTTACACCAGCAATAACATCTGCTTAACACGTGTATGTGACAAATACAATTTGATTTGAGATGCTGCTTTTGGTCTCCTGATTGTTTGTTGCACAACTATAGATGGGCTATAGATACTTTTTTGTTGAAAGTCAACAGACATGCAGTTGACATAGATAGTTCATCTGTAGATGCTCTACAAACTATCCAATTAAAGTGTTACCCAGTGTTCTAATCAACCTGGGCTTTTAGGAAGTCCCTCAGGGCATCAAAACTGTGACATTGAGTGCCCAAAGCCATTTGTGCCCAATGACAGATAAAACTACTTCCAGACAGTACAGCACTCTAATGCTCCATTTGAGCTGTGCAAATTGTGCTTATACTTTCAGTTGTAGAGTATTCATTACTCTGAGTAATGCGAAAAAAGTTGCAGCCAGAGCGATTTTGGAAGAAGAAAAGACAGTATACTGAACAAAAATATAAACGCAACATGCAACATTTTACAGTTCATACTGTAGAAGGAAATCAGTCAATTTAAATGAATTAATTAAGCCCTAATCTATTTATTTCACATGACTTGGAAAACACATGACTTGGTCATATTTACAGTGGTTCTTCCTTTAAAAGTTGTGGCATATTGCAGCACAGCTTGCGGGGGTGCCACAGATTTCCTTGTGACATGGGGCCATGCATTATCATGCTGAAGCACGAGATGATGGCGACAGATGAATGGTACGACAATGGGCCTCAGAATCTCATCAAGGTGCATTCAAATTGCCATCGATAAAATGCAATTGTGTTTGTTTTTCGTAGCTTAACCCTGCCCATACCTTAACCCCACCGCCACCATGGGGCTCTCTGGTCACAACATTGGCATCAGCAAACCGCTCGCCCACGTGATGACATACAAGCTATCTGCCCAGTACTGTTGAAACCAGGATTCATCTGTGAAGAGCACACTTCTCCAGCGTGCCAGTGGCCATCAAAAGTGAGCATTTGCCCACTGAAGTCGGTAGTAACTGGAAGGTTGCAAGTTCAAATCCCAGAGCTGACAAGGTACAAATCTGTTGCTCTGCCCCCGAACAGGCAGTTAACCCACTGTTCCTAGGCCGTCATTGAAAATAAGAATTTGTTCTTAACTGACTTGCCTAGTTAAATAAAGGTAAAATAAAAATAAATAAAATAAATATGCCATACCTGTCAGGTGGATGGATAAAGGAGAAATTTGTGCCAAAAATGTAGACAAAAATATGTTTTTTTTTGAGTATAGAAAATTTCTGGGATCTTTTTTTTCAGATCACGAAACATGGGACCAACACTTTAGATGTTGCGTTTATATTTCCGTTCAGTATATCTATGATTTCTTTACTTACTATTACACTTTTAATAAAACAAGACCATGTCAGTCCCTCTTTAAATGACATGCAGCTTATAAATGCTTCATAAAGCCTTCACAATGCTTTTATAAGGACTGCATAAACGAAATTACATAGTATCTATAACCATATGTCATGCTTTATTAACAGTTCATAAATGTGGCATAACTGTATGGCAATCACCAATATCAAATATGACATAACCCACTATGTCTAATATGATCTAAACATGGGCTTTATAAAGGGTGAGAGTGGGGTTGAAGGATTAGACACTTCTGGGAAGTGTGCAGAAGGTCTGGTGTACCAACGCATCAAACTTGTCCTTCATTAGTTAGGGTCGGTTTAACATGACTATTTAAGAAGATACATTCTGGAAATGGTAGGGGTTTAGCCATATTTATTACTGTGTTAGCTAGTGACAGTGACAAATACTTGGCTCAGTAAGATCACTTCTATCGATTGTTATAGTCACTCCCACTAAGGCCAACTTTGAATGGTTGATATCCCAGGCTTATATGTGCTGTGTGTGCAATAGCCTGGGGAGGACGTTACACCAAGAAACACTTATCTTCATGAAAGCCCCCAACCTACAGAAATTGAAAGTGGCTTTCTTCTGCAACCAAGTTATATGTTCCTCACTACACAAACACACACATCATATCTTTGACACATTCACCCACATCAGCCACATAATGTTGGCACCATTGTTAACAGGTTGTAAGCCCTGATCTCCAGCATAGGAACAGAAGAGGTACTGTGGTCTCAGGTTGGACTACTCCAAATCATCTTAGCTCTGATGCAAACACATGCTTTGAAGGTCCATCAACCCATATAAATACCTCTCACATCCTACAGTAACCTGTGGATCATGAGAGAACCTTCATAAATCAGCAGAACGTTAATAACCTATTTATTGACACTTCATGTAGTGTCCTGTAATACTTAGTTTGAAGTGAAACACTTTCGGTCAATCATAACACATCCCTAAAGACTCTATATTGCATGGCGCTGTACGTAATTTAAAGTCACACCCCTTGGGTCATTTATTACACATACATAAATGCCTTGTATCATATGATGCTGTACTTACTATAAAGAAAGACACATTTTGGTCAAAAACTGTTATGGGTGCCGCAATAATGTAATAATGTATATACAGTATATACAGTATGTGGTCATTGCATGGGGCTCTGAATAGTATGAAGTGTTGCTGGCCTTTTACTCCACCCATTCCATTGGCGGCCTCAATGCGAATAACTGTACATGGAATATATAATCATCACATGTGTGATTACTGGACTACAGAAAACCCTGTAATCAAACAACAGTGCAGGGCATGAGCACTGAATTAAAGGGAAACTACACAACAACAAAACATCACAGACCTCAAAAGTCATCCCCTGATGTGTTTTAAGCATTGTTGTGAAAACAAAAAATCAAATGTTGTTTTTCTATGAAAAAAAAAACTATGAAATGGGGGAAATCCAAAACATGGACAAACAAAACTGAGGAAATTGGATTTTGGAAAAAAACTGAAGGTAATTGATTTGAATAGGCCTCACCAATGTCATCCTGCAGCACAGCATTTTGGGGAAAGTTGAGGTCAGGTCTAATACTGACTATGCGCCCCAAGAGGTAAAGAAGTTAGGCCATCATAGTAATATTTTATAATATAATAGTAATAAAATAAATTTAGCAAAAGCTTTTTTCCAAAGCAACTTACAGTCAGTCATGAGTGAATACATTTTTACATATGTGACTGACCGGCTCAAATCGGTCTTATGTAGCAAAATTTGAAATTGTTTTTTTTACATGGGTAAAAAGTAGAGACTCAGAGCTACAAAATGGTATATCATACACTGCATTTTTGAGGAACAATGGGAAAGTAATTCTGCTTTGAAAGTTGACAAACTTCTAAACTCACTTTTGAGAAAAGGGACATTGAATGTTTTGCTACCTACTGGAAAGCTGTCCTTTGTCGACACCCATTCAGCATTGTTCACATCCTCTTAAGCCAGCCCCACCCATCTCTTTAAGGATTCATATGAGGTCATGTGCTAAACAGTGAGTAGTGTAGTAAAGATAAAGACTAAAACGTGGTAATAGCCTGCAATAAGGAACAATTTCAATTAAACAGAAAGTGTCCAGATAAAAATATTTTATAAATATTAGTTGTCTAAATTTATGGGTCATGTGAAATACATGATATAACCCCAGCCACATCCAGTGGTGGAAAAAGTACTAAATTGTAATACTTGTGCCATCAGAGACTCTGGGTGCGCGCACAGGCTCTGTCGTAACCGGCTGCGACCGGGAGGTCCATGGGGCGACGTACAATTGACCTAGCGTCGTCCGGGTTAGGGAGGGCTTGGTCGGTAGGGATGTCCTTGTCTCATCGTTCACCAGTGACTCTTGTGGCTGGCCGGGTGCAGTGCGCGCTAACCAAGGTTGCCAGGTGCACGGTGTTTCCTTTGACACATTGGTGCTTCCAGGTTGGATGCGTGCTGTGTTAAGAAGCAGTGCGGCTAGGTTGGGTTGTGTATTGGAGGACGCATGTCTTTTAACCTTCGTCTCTCGCGAGCCCGTACAGGAGTTGTTGCGATGAGACAAGATAGTAGCTACTACAACAATTGGACACCACGAAATTGGGGAGAAAAAGGGGTAAAAATTTAAAATAAAAAGTATAAAAGTATTTGAATATAAAAAGTAAATTATTTAAATGTCCTTATTTGTCATGCCCTGACCATAGAGAGCCCTTGGTTCTCCATGGTGTAGTAGGTCAGAGCTCAATATTTCTATATTGGTGTTTTGTATGGTTCCCAATTAGGGTCAGCTGGTAATTGTAGCCTCTAATTGGGGATCATATTTAGGTAGCCATTTTTCCCACCTGGGTTTGTGGGATATTGTTTTGTGTTTGTGCATGTGCACCACTACTTTCACGTTTCGTTTTTGGTTGATTGTTTTTTGTTTAAAGTTTCACCGTAATAAAGATGTGGAACTTCAATCACGCTGCGCCTTGGTCCACTCATTAAGACGATCTTGACAATATTATACCAGAAGGACCAATTGTCTTTTCTTTTTTTTATTGATGGATAGCCAGGGGCATACTCTAACACTCAGACATAATTTACAAACGAAGCATTTGTGTTTAGTGAGTCTGCCAGATCAGATGCAGTTGGGATGTTCTCTTGATAAGTGTGTGACATGGACAAGTACTTTTGGGTGTCAGGGAAAATGTATTGAGTAAAAAGTTCATTATTTTCTTTTGGAATGTAGTGAAGTAAATGTTGCCAAAATATAAATAGTAAGTAATGTAGAGATACCCCCCAAAAATACACAAGTAGTACTTTAAACCAATGCTCAAATGCCTTCACACCGGTACATCGCCATGTTTTATATACTGTTACATACGCTGTTACATACGCACTTACCACTAGCGTCGAGCAATCCCGTATCCAGGAGCGTAATCATAGCCTCAAGCTCATTAGCATAACGCAAAGTCAACTATTCATGAAAATCGCATATGAAATGAAATAAATATATTGGCTCACAAGTTTAGCCTTTTGTTAACAACACTGTCATCTCAGATTTTCAAAATATGCTTTTCAACCATAACTACACAAGCATTTGTGTAAGAGTATTGATAGCTAGCATAGCATTAAGCCAAGCATTCAGCAGGCAACATTTTCACAAAAACAAGAAAAGCATTCAAATAAAATCATTTACCTTTGAAGAACTTTGGCTGTTTTCAATGAGGAGACTCTCAGTAAGATTGCAAATGTTCAGTTTTTCCAAAAAGATTATTTGTGTAGGAGAAATTGCTCCGTTTTGTTCATCACGTTTGGCTAAGAAAACCCCCCGAAAAATCAGTAATTACAACGCCAAACTTTTTTCCAAATTAACTCCATAATATTGACAGGAACATGGCAAACGTTGTTTAGAATCAATCCTCAAGGTGTTTTTCAAATATCTATTTGATCATAAATCATTAGTGGCAGTTGCCTTTCTCCTCTGAACCAAATGGAAAAGTGCACGCAGCTGGAGATTGCGCAATAATTTCGACGGAGGACACCAAGCGAACACCTGGTAAATGTAGTCTCTTATGGTCAATCTTCCAATGATATGCCTACAAATACGTCACAATGCTGCAGACACCTTGGGGAAACGACAGAAAGTGTAGGCTCATTCCTGGCGCATTCACAGCCATATAAGGAGACATTGGAACACAGCGCATTCAAAATCTGGGGCACTTCCTGTTTGAAATTTCATCTTGGTTTCGCCTGTAGCATTAGTTCTGGGGCACTCACAGACAATATCTTTGCAGTTTTGGAAACGTCAGTGTGTTTTCTTTCCAAAGCTGTCAATTATATGCATAGTCGAGCATCTTTTCGTGACAAAATATCTTGTTTAAAACGGGAACGTTTTTTATCCAAAAATTAAAAGAGCGCCCCCTATATCGAAGAAGTTAAGGCCATGCAACCTGAGTTGAAACCTGAGAGAGGTGCACACGTACAGTACATAAACAGATGCATGCGCCATATATTTATGTGGTGAACACTTGATACGGTCACATGATATTGTTGTGGTATGTCACAAAATTATTTTACGACAGCACATATCAATATTAATTTTATATATCAATATTTTGCTAAGGCTTGCTAAGTGGATTTGTCTCTACAGAAGGTGTAAATGGTACAGCCAAATGGTTACCTGCATAGTAAAGTATGGATCCTCACAAGAGAGCCATCAAACTACAGCTGGCTAGCTAACAGCAAGATTTAACTAGCAATACCAACCGATTGTCATTGCTAGTTAAAGTTAACCAAACAGGTTTAATGTTAGCTAGTTAACTAGCTGACTTTAGGCTATAACTAGCCATGCAAAATGGCATTCTGAGAAAACATCACTAACGTTACATACACGTAAGTTAAAGTTAGCTAGCAAGTCAACCATCAAACCTCAGCTTTAAGAGCAAGTTTTAACTTGGGGTCTTTTATTTATACATATAACGTTAACATAAGCTAGCTAGCTAAAAAAAATAACTATAATCCAATCCATGAAGTAACGTTACCAGCAATACAAACCGATTGTCATAGATAGCTAAAGTTAACCAAATAGGTTTAATGTTGTCTAGCAAGACATATTTTATATTTTAGCATTATTATACAATAGATGTGAAATGGCATTCTGAGACATCACTACACACAGTTAATACATGTGATGTTAGCTAGCTAGCCAGCCATCAAGCGAGCTTTAACTAGCATTACAAACCGATTGTCATAGCTAGCTAAAGTTAACCAAATATGTTCAATGTTAGCTAGTTAGCTAGCTAACATTAGGCTATAACTAGCAATGTGAAATGGCATTCTGAGAAAATATCACTAATGTTATACACACTTCATACAGTAAATGAATCTGCAGTCTTCTTCAATTAAAATGTTTTTACCTAAATCAGGGATTTCCTCATCGTCTGATTCATTGTCAGACTCAGAGAGAGTCAGCATGGCATGATCATCCTCCAGAAAGTAGTAGAAAGTAACTTTTACCCACTGATCTTTGTCGATAGTGCCTGACAAATTCAGTGTAACAATGTTATTGAGAGCAGTGGCAACATATTTGCAGTTCTCCATGGCTAAATTATATCTTTCGGAAAAAATGCAGTAGATAGGATTATCTACGCATTATGAGCAGCTCATTTTGTAGACAGAAGACGCTACACAGCAGTCTGAAACAAATGTCTCGGCATGTCCAGCCCACTCATTATGGGTAGCGTGAAGGTTCCTGACTTTTTTTGGCGGGCTAAACTAACTAGGCTCGTAATTTAACAACTTTATTTGTATTTACAGGTGGCATGACAGTTGTTTATTAAGGCACATGAAAGTTCACATGTTCGAGAAGTCATTTCTGCCAATAAACGCATTTTGATAAAAAAAATATGTTTTTTTACATTCAAACGGCTCTCCTGTGAAGTCGTGACTTGCGACATAAGCCTAGTTTCCTGAATCGGGTCACATATGGGTGGTCCCAGGAATCGAACCCACTATCCTGGCATTGCAATGCTCTACCAAGATGCATGACATGGTTATAAATGCTTTGTGAAGCCTCAATTTAATAATATTGATAAGACCTTTATTAATCGATGCTTATGCCACCATTTATAAAGTTCAGGTTTATGTCATACTTGACATAGTGGGTTATGTCACATTTGATAGTAGTGGTTATGTCACAGACTTATGCCACATTTATGAACCCTTTATAATGCATGACAAACAGTTATAGATTATTTGTAGCACATTTATGTAGTGTTTATGAAGCCTTTATAAGCTGCACGTAATTTAAAAGAGGACATTTTGTTAAAATTGTATAAATGCAGACAGATATTTTGCTTGTTCGACACGGTGGGATCTTTTTGTGTTGGTAAAATGCATTATATCAGAAATGGCAATGGAAACACCTTTAAGCGTGAATGTTGATATAATAATTATACATCCCACTACGACTCACGAAAGCATGCAGTTTATTAAGCTGCAAATTAAATTAAATATAGTGAACTTCACTGGGTGGTGTAAGTGCACAGTGATGAGCTTGATGCTACTTCCCAATTAATGTCTTATTCTGGTGACATGACCAATGCTTGACTACCATTTGACACTAAAAATATTTTTGCTATTATCCAAAATAATCTTATTATGTCGACTATCCTACCCGGACTGTATCTGCGTGCTGTTGGCTACAGCACACTTGCCAAGACCAGAGTAGGAACATTTGCTATTTAACACAACAGTTCAACTATAGGTAGAGTTGAAAATGAGATGGAAACATGTAGTGACATTTCTTTGTGCCCTCTGTGTCTCTTATAATGTGTGATGGCATGTAGCATATTGTTTGTTTTTATTGTGTGTGGATGTTCTGTAACTTTGCTCTCAGGGAGGGGACTGATAGAAGGACAGAAAGAATGGTTAACATTGTTGTTTTGGTCCAAGACCTAGAAACTATGTGTGCAAGGAAAGCCTATTGCACCCTGAAAGCAGAGACCCCTAGTTTGTGCATGAGTATACAGAGTGCTGAATGGAGAGCTTCCCTTCAGAGCTTCTGACAGACTTGTACTTTGAGTATTACGTTTGTTTCCACTACAAACACATTGAACTTTAGATTTTTATTTGGGGGCTCCCGAGTAGTGCAGCAGTCTAAGGCACTGCATCTCGGTGCTAGAGGCATCACTACAGACTTTGGTTCAATTCCAGTTTATATCACAACCGGCTGTGATTAGGAATTCCATATGGTGGCACACAAATGGCCTGTCATCATCTGGGTTAGGGTTAGGGTTTGGCTGTGGTAGGCCATCATTTTAAAGAAGAATTTGTTCTTGACTGACGTGCCTAGTTAAATATAAATGTAATAAAAAGTTCTATCCTCAACATATCCATTTTTGTGGAAACACCACTGGTGAGAAAATGCTCATATTTCCTTTAAGCAGAATTTGAATATTCACCTGAAATTTGTCTCCAATTGGATGGAAATCAAGCTAGTGTCTATTTTGGTCATGAATGAAATTTACACACAACTGCTACCTGTGGCTATATTGGTTATTAGTGGACAGTGAAAGAAAGAGTTACCACACTTCTCTGTTGTATAACTCTGTCTGGTCATGCTACAGTAGACTTGGGTACCATTAGGCCAAATATAATTAGTTCCTGTTAATCAGAGACCTGGGAAACCAGTTGAGTGGCCTCTATGGCTAATCAATTATATTAATTGATCAGTAAACAACCAGGTAGAAAATAACACCAGGTCGTGTTCATAATGGCACGAAACAGAAAGTCCAGGTAGTCCCTCCCTTATTCAGCCC
The DNA here is from genome assembly GCF_036934945.1 of Oncorhynchus masou masou. NCBI lineage: Eukaryota > Metazoa > Chordata > Actinopteri > Salmoniformes > Salmonidae > Oncorhynchus > Oncorhynchus masou. The sequence continues at coordinate 3,547,446 of NC_088227.1, forward strand.
TTTTTCTTCTGTTTGCTTCCAAATGATCACGACCCAGATGTAGTTCGGCCCTCGAGGGCTGGTACTTGAATAGCCCTGCTGGTTGACAAGGCCCCTACACTTTTAAATCACATCTTCTGTCTCTGAATCAGACAGTGGTAATGGAGAGGTCCTCTGGGAGGTTCCATCCCTCTGCTCATCCCTCTGTCTTTTCCTCCCATCTCTCCATCAGAGCCCGGAGCTCCTCCTAATCGTCCTCCGTGTGCTGATTGGGCTTTTCATTAGTCAACTCCCCTTGGCCTCCTGACCTCCGCCGGGTCACTGCCTTCTGAGTGTACCTTCTTCTTCTCCTCCTCCTCCTCCTTCTCCTTGAATGGGATGACATGTTGCAATGAGAGAACGGTTCTCATTCATGCAGACCCTCAGCCTGAAGTCTCGACACGATTAACTCAAGAAGAACTAAAGAAGGGGTGAAATGTAAAGCTGAGGGTGTCCCAAAATGGACAGGTTGGCAGGTTGAGAGGTCACCACCTGGAAGTGATTGGAAGTATACTGTAAAAAGAGAGGGGAAGTGTGCTCTTCCATCTTTCATGCTGGATAAGAGATTGAGAGATAGTTAGGGAGGATAAGAGAATGACCAATAGATGGGTGAAATAGGACGATTGATAAAAAAGAAGGCTCGGACATTTGACAGTCACATAAGACACCATATGTGACTGACCACCTATATATAGGAGACCTAAACATGCTTAGTCAGGGCTGGTTCCACCCTCTCATGCTAATCAGGGGCATCATAAGACACCTTGGGTTCATCTCCTGGTTATCTGCACAGAATGTTGTTTTACCCCCAAGCCGGCTTAGTTTCCCAGATGCCAGGATGATGATGAGACAATGAGGGATTGTTCAAACTTTTCCAGGCTATCTCTAGCTCTGGTCACAAACCCCACATATTGTCTATGGAATGCCGGCTGTAGGTTTCTATCACCAAGTCATTGTCAATTGTCAGCTCTAGGCCTTCCAGTGGTCTAAGGCACTGCATCGCAGTGCTAGCTGTGCCACCAGAGATTCTGGGTTCGAGCCCAAGTTCTGTCACAGCCGGCCGTGACCGGGAGGTCCATGGGGCAATGCACAATTGGCCCAGCGTCGTCCGGGTTAGGGAGGGTTTGGCCGGCAGGGATTTACTTGTCTCATTGTACACTAGTGACTCCAGTGGCGAGCCGGGCGCAGTGCACGCTGATAGGTGTTTCCTCCGACACATTGGTGCAGCTGGCTTCCGGGTTGGATGTGCACTGTGTCAAGAAGCTGTGTGGCTGGGTTGTGTTTTGGAGGACGCATGGCTCTCGACCTTCGCCTCTTCCGAGTCCGTACGGGAGTTGCGGCGATGAGACAAGACTGTAACGATTACCAATTGGATACCATAACATTTGGGGAGAAAAAAATTCTCAAAAAGAAAATTGTCAGCTCAAGCTGCAGACGCCCAAATCAGTCCCATAGACATAGAGAGTACTCATCAAAGCTATTTGACACATAATCAGTATTATGACATGATCTTGGAATTTTTCTCTCAATTTAAAATAAAATTATTATATTTAAAAAGACACTACAAAATATTGTTAAGAACTTCTCAGAAATCTAAGTCAGAGTATATTTTTCATAGCATGAAACAAATCGTCATGTTGATACTGAGCTCACCTCTATTGGTCAGCATGGTGGAAATAACTATTTCCATCCCCATAGAACCGTCTGTAGAAACTAAAATATCTTGTTGGACAAATCCAGGTAGTGATTCCCAGTTTAAGAAAAATGTATTCCGTTTAGAGCCTAATGAAGGTGACCCAGGACATACTGTACAACATGATCCCACTATTTCTAAGGGCATCGCCTATGGACTCAATTTTGCATTAGCACAACCCTGCTATAGCTCCGAAGTATTATGATTATCATCCAAATGTAATATGGTAAAGGGTATAGTCAAATAGATTACGATCAGTTTCATTCTCAGGATTAGAGTTCACCCTCTCCATTCACCAGCGTATGCTGAGAATAGTGTCAACATCTTTGTTATCAACTTCTTTACACATGTCACAATCAGCATAACAATAATCAAAACAATCAATCCATAATATATTAATTGTTTTACTCATATAGTTATTAACATACTAACAACTTACTGAAATCAGTTACTCAGTATTAAAATAATTTGGTTTCCAAATTAGAATCAACATCCAATAAATTATCCAACTCACATTTAGAATGACATTGGTTCTATTACTCAAATTTAAAACTCTCAACTTAACACACCAACACTAGCAGAATATACATTTATATTAACCATTGTGTTGTCTTAAGGGTCAAAATGACCCACCACTATGTTTATCAGCAGAAAAAATCCCCTAAATTACATTTTTTTGGATTTGAAATTTGATTACTTTTCCTAGAGTGACCCCAACATTAGGAGAAGTGAAACATTGTGTTTGTTCATATTTCCATGAATGCGGTACACCACCAGGGTACAAATATTGTCTTAGGGTCATTTTTGACCCGGCAGTTATAAAATAATTTACACACCACAAAAACACACACACACACACACACACAAAATGAGAAATTGAGATTATCTGTGCTACTGATTGAACTCAGCCAGCAGCTCCTACATTCCATAAGTTTCTTCAGTACATTTCTAATCGAAATAATTCACATGTTCAATTAAAACTCAGAAATTAAAACCTTCAAAATAAAATAAATAAATCAGACATGGTATTAAAACAGTAACAAATATTCATAATTTAGGGTAAAAACAAACAAAATTTGCCAGGCTGTCAGGGTTTTCCTGTGGTGAAGTAGAGGAGGACCAAAATGCAGAGTGGTTCGTTAGAAACATCTTTAATGATGAAACAAAACACGAACAATACAAAACAACAAACGTCAAAAACCGAAACAGCCCTGACTGGTGCAACAAACACAGAGACAGGAACAATCACCCACAAACACACAGTGAAACCCAAGCTACCTAAGTATGATTCTCAATCAGAGACAACTAATGACACCTGCCTCTGATTGAGAACCATACTGGGCCGAAACATAGAAATACCCCAAAACATAGAAAAACAAACATAGACTACCCACCCAACTCACACCCTGACCATACTAAATAAATACAAAACAAAGGAAATAAAGGTCAGAACGTGACAATACCCCCCCCCCCAAAGGGGTACCCCCCCAAATTTGCCAGGCCTTATTTAATGTGGGAGCTCCGAATCGGGTACCTTTATACTTTATAAAACTGCAGAATTTCACTAACTGCTCTTCCAAGGTAATAACCTTCGAAACATTTCTAAGGGAGAGAAACAAACATTTTGTTGGTTTCCATTTTGTTCAATCTTAATCAGTCCAAACAATTCCAATTCGAAATCCTTACTTTCCTTCACATCTCTGTAAAGCGCTCTACAATCTCTACTATACTCATCCTCGGTCTTTCCGTCTAATGTTACTTTATTTAAGCATCATTTTTTTGCGTTATTAGGCCTTCTGTACAGTACTGTAGCCTACTGTACCGGTTCATTTTCCTGGGCTTTTCCGTTCGGTGTAACACAAGCATCTGACTATAGTGTTTGCGAATAGCACTGTCCGTGACCGTAATCCCCAAGTCTAACAGTATTTTTGACCACAAACTTCTGAATGGCAATATTATCCACAGATGTATTGTTTTAGCATAGATTATTTCAGTCTGTTTTTGACAATGGATGACAGTGCAAACTCTGCCCCCTCAGTATGCATTACAAGCAAGTCAGTGCCAGATATTTCCGGGTACCAGACTGGTGCTCTTTTGGCCCGCATGAACCTCATCTCACCCAAATGTAATGGACAAATAGACCCACCAGTACTAGCTCGGGTATGGTACGATTTAGTAACTAGGTGGAAAAACTGTTGTAAGCGGAGAGATATCCAGTATAACCATTAAGGCCTGCAATATTGGCATCATGGGAAGGTCAAGTTAAATGTTCACTCTATTTTACACATGGTTACCTGCTTTTTCCAATCACAGTGGTGTTTCTGACCTCATTTGTCACAGTATAGTTGACAGTACTGTACAACCTGAGCCATATATAGCGATATATGACTTTCTATGGGCTCTTGGTATAACTAACCCTGTTAGGAGCTGGCCTAGAGTAGAATGGCTTTCCCTCATAGATAATAACCATGGGGTGAGTGAACTTCAGAATGACACAAATATGAACAAAGCTGTTAGACTCTGCAGTTGACCTGACTGGAGAACGTCAAGCTCAGACAGTTTCACTATGCTTTATCATAAAACCCTGTTTTGTCTGCAGGTATCTCATTAGCCATTTCTCAAGGTCAGTTTCTAAACCGCCAGAGCAGCTTTTTCCCTCTGAAAGACTGGGAGTTTTTAAATATTTTCCTACCAAACAATTGTTTGCTTGTGTCACTGAAATATGTGGATAGCAATGCAAACAAAACTCACTTTAGTCTTTCAAATGTAAATTAGAACCAGCTGCTGCCAGTGTCAACAGGGTAAATCGGAGTGTTTCATTCTCTTTTACAACTTGTAAAGTCTTTTTGAAGTGCAAAAGAGCTCTATACGCTGTCTAAGGAACATGTCAAGAATAACTTTTTTCACACCGTGGCGTAAACATTTTTGCCTTCATATACTCAAGTTCAGAAACACAGCCGTAAACTGTTGTGCATGTATTTACTTCATGGCTGGCTGGGTGTTGACTTTGTTCACACTGTGAAAATGCATTTTGAATGGAAATGGCTGAACGCAGTTTGGGCAACAAACGATGATCCTTGATTGTTCATGGCGGTATTCATTACTCACGTTAATAACTGGAACTTCTTTGCACTCCTTTTAGAGGAAAACAAATAATTCAGTTCAAATCACAGTGAACTGTACTAGATTCATTTGAATTATCTTGAGAATGACAGACATCGCCAACCCCCCCACTGTTTGCTTCCTGCTCTAAATCTCTGTTTATCGTCAATATGGTAATATGATCTGCTGCAATAGCTGACATGCTATCAACAACACCATCAATTCCACTAAAATCAACTAGTCAGGGTTTTTAGTTCTGATTCCCGAGAACCCAGGCACTGTGGTTCCGATCCATCATAAATTAAACCTATTAACAGTCACTGCCTGCGGAATGATCAATGAAGTCTAGGATTGAGCTTTTGGACGAAGTGTATGCCATGTATTTGACAAACTTATAGAGCAAGGTGAGGGGTGACTTCATATGAGTTGAGTGGAAATACACACCAGTAAACAGAAAAAAGGAATGATTACAATAAAATGACTCCCAGGTTTCCCCAAACAGAAATCAAATAGAAAAAATGCTATAACATCGCTGGGAAACCAACAGAACAGAGCTCTCGAATCCTGGCTAGGATAAGTCATATGTGCATTTGCTATATGGCGACAGGCCTCAGGGTGTGAAATAAAAGGAAGTTGCCACAGAAAGTTAGGTGATCTGTCCTCATTTCTTGCCCTGGGTGGGAAAAAGGAGGAAGGACAACCCCAAAACAGAGAACTTTGGGTGTTGCATCCCAGCCACCTCCATGTTGGATTTGAGAAATACCATATCAATTCCCCACTGAGAGTAATATTTTCAACTATTTATGATCTCATGAATTACTGCGCCATTTTTGAATTTGAGAGTGTTAAGTTTGTTTATTTTTTTATGGTACACATTTCGGGGCATCCATTAAAACACTTTGTAGGCTTAATTTCATTACACTAATGGTGTTTGTAATAGATGTCCCTTTCCATTCAAATGGCAGGTGTACAGTACACTGTTATGATGCTGGACTTACAGTACACGAATGTGCCAGGTTAACCTAATTTTTAAGTGTTTGTTTGACAATCAGATGAAAACATCATGAATGTCACGGTATAACTCGCACTATGGATGGCATTTTCAAGTGAATTTACTACTGTATGTTATGCCCTTATATAAAATTATAATCTTGAATGCGAACATTGTAACAAGACTTTTGGAATTGATTTATGAGGGAAATGAACCAAACCTAAGCTAAGGCATTTAATGCATTAAACCATCATAACGTTCAAAATGTTATGGACCCCCTAAATTGGGTTTTATCCCACCTTGGCCATCCCATTCAAAATCTCAGGACATACCACTGAAGTGGGGATAATGATTATTTTTGGTGACCTTTCTCCAATCATTTTCACTCCTTCGAATCAATAACAGGCCAAGATGGCTGATGGTCGAAGCCTTGATGCCAGTCTACTTTCCTTAGAGGGGAGAAGTGACATGTGGAGGCTCTGTAAAGTAATTTCCTGTGGTCACAGGAATACAGGGTAACATTATTCTAGCAGCAACCATATGGCCTTATAGTTAAACAGAGCTCGTACAGAGCTAACTAGTAATTTATATATTTCCACCGCCAAAAAGATGGTGTGTAACAGAAAACATAGCAGTGTCTAACCCACCTCCTCTTAAAATGATTCAGCTCCTCGTGGCATTGTCTCCCAGCTGTGTTTTCTCAATACTGAGAAGGAAATATTTTGTCTTTGTTGGTTTCATCTGGGGGTTTAAAATGACTTAATTTCCCTTCCAAATTGACCTAAGAACAACAGTAACATTTTTCAGGGAATATGGTCTCAGTATTACCACAACCACAAGTGAAATTAAACTGAATGTCATTGTATCTGTTCTATACACAATACTGTTTCTAAACTCTTGCTACACATTGTAGTTTTTAGCTTGTGTATGTCTGTCTATGTCAGTGTGCATGACTGTGTTTTTTATGTGTGTGTGTGTGCTTGTGGATGTAGGGTGGCAGGTAACCTAATGGTAACGTCTCTGGTTAAAATCCCCGAGCTGACTGGGAGAACAAATCTGTCGATGTGCCCTTGACCAAGGAACTTAACCCTAATTGCTCTAGTAAGTCGCTCTGGATAAGGCCAACTGCTAAATGATTAAAATGTGTGTGTTTGTGTGTGTGTGAAGATGTCTGTGTCACAGAGGACTTGGGTAAGTTGCTGGTCGATGTGAGTTAGGGGTCAAGGCTGACCAATGCCAGCTAGACCCTAAGTGCTTACATTATTGATGGTTCATCTTAAAACTTCTTGCGACTAGGGGACGATATTTAAATTTTTGGATGAAAAAAGTTCCCGTTTTAAACAAGATATTTTGTTGTTTCCAAAACTGCAAAGATATTGTGAGTGCCACAGAACTGGTGTTACAGGCGAAACCCAGATAAAAATCCAACCAGGAACCGCCTGATGCCAATGACTCCTTATATGGCTGTGAATGAGCTACGAATGAGTTTACGTTTTCCACGTTTTCCCCCAGGTGTCTACAGCATTGTGACGTCTTTTTAAGCATTTCCATTGAAGAATGGCTGTAAGTGAACATATATAGCATGTGGTCACATGGTGTCTCCTGCAGAAAATCTTGCGTAAAATACTGAGGTAGCCATTTTTCCAATCGCTTCTTATGAGAAACCAATTGCCTCGATGGATATATTATTGAATATATATGTTAAAAACACCTTGAGGATGGATCTTAAATAACATTTGCCATGTTTCTGTCGATATTATGGAGCAAATTTTGAAAAAAGTTTGCCGTTATAGTTGCAGCATTTTTCGGTCGATTTCTCAGCCAAGCATGATGAAGAAACGGGAGCTTTTTTGCCTACAAAAATAATAGTTTTGGAAAAAAGGAACATTTGCTATCTAACTGGGAGTCTCCTGAGTGAAAGCATCTGAAGTTCTTCAAAGGTAAATGATTTAATTTGGTTGCTTTTCTTATTTTCGTGAAAATGTTGCCTGCTGCCAGCAGAGCCCAGAATAGCATTATGCCATGATAACTTACACAAAAGCTTGTCTAGCATTGGCTGTAACGCATATTTTGAAAATCTGAGATGACAGTGTGATTAACAAAAGGCTAAGCTTGTGTTTCAATATATTTCATTTGTGATTTTCATGAATAGGAAAAGTTTCTAGGGGTATTTATGTCCGCTGCGTTATGCTAATTCGTTTGAGGCTATGATTACGCTCCCGGATCTGGGATTGCGAGTCACAAAAGGTTAAAGCAGAACTTGCCTTTACTTTGAATTCTTTCCAGCCAGTGCTAACTTTTTCCTGCAATTACAATGTTAAGTCTTAACAATTTTCTCGACCACTTGAGACAATATGACTGTTTTTTTTAATCACCCCGTAATCCCTAGATATAAATTACCTTTACTCTTGATAATTACATTTGAGGAATATTATGCGTGATGAAGACGAGATAAAACCCTCTTCATCACGGACTTCCCAAAAGGCACCTAACTAGATTCTCTGGTCTGATGAAACCAAGAATGAACTCTTTAGCCTGAATGCCAAGCTTCACGTCTGGAGGAAACCTGGCACCATCCCTACGGTGAAGAATGGTGGTGGCAGCATAATGCTGTTGGGATGTTTTTCAGCAGTAGGGACTGGGAGACTAGTCAGGATCGAGGGAAAGATGAACAGTGTAAATACAGAGAGATCCTTGATGAAAACCTGCTTCCAGAGTTCTCAGGACCTCAGACAGGGGCGTAGGTTCACCTTCCAGCAGGACAATGACCCTAAGTACAGTATTGGCCAAAAGTTTTGAACATGACACAAATATTAGTGTCAAATCCACAAAGCTTGCTGCTTCAGGGTCTTTAGATATTTTTGTCAGATGTTACTATGGAATACTGAAGTAAAATTACAAGCATTGATAGGTGTCAAGGCTTTAATTGACAATGATGATGCGAAGAGTCAATATTCTGGGGGGTTTCCTGGCCATGGACCCAAAACATCAATGTTTTGTTTCCCGAGCCACTTAGTTATCACTTTGCCTTGTGACAAGGCACTACATCATGCTGGAAAAGGAATTGATCATCACCAAACTTTTCCTGGATGGTTGGGGGAAGTTGCTCTCAGAGAATGTGTTGGTACCATTCTTTATTCATGGCTGTGTTCTTAGGCAAAATTGTGAGTGAGGCAGCTCCCTTGGCTGAGAAGCAACCCCACACATGAATGGGCTCAGGAAGCTTTACTGTTGGCATTACACAGGAGTGATGGTAGTGCTCACCTTGTCTTCTCCGGACAAGCTTTTTTACGGATGCCCCAAACAATCAGAAAGGGGATTCATCAGAGAAAATTACTTCATCCCCGTCCTCAGCAGTACAATTCCTGTACCTTTTGCAGAATATCAGTCTGTCCCTGATGTTTTTCCTGGAGAGAAGTGGCTTATTTGCTGCCCTTTTTGACACCAGGCCATCATCCAAAAGTCTTCGCCTCACTGTGCGTGCAGATGCACTCACACCTGCCTGTGCTATTCCTAAGCAAGCTCTGTACTGGTGGTGCCCAAATCCCGCAGCTGAATCAACTTTAGGAGACGGTCCTGGAGCTCGCTGGACTTTCCTGGGCACCCTGAAGCCTTCTTCACAACAATTGAACAGCTCTCCTTGAAGTTTTTGATGATCCAATAAATGGTTGATTTAGGTGCAATCTTACTGGCAGCAATATCCTTGCCTGTGAAGCCCTTTTTGTGCAAAGCAATGATGACGGCATGTGTTTCCTTGCAGTTAACCATGATTGACAAAGGAAGAACAATGATTCCAAGCACCACCCTCCTTCCAGTCTGTTACTTGAACTCAATCAGCATGATAGAGTGATCTCCAGCCTTGTCCTCGTCAACACTCATACCTGTGTTAAGTAGACAAACATATCCCAGAGAGGTTAACGAGAGAATCACTGACATGATGTCAGCTGGTCCTTTTGTGGCAGGGATGAAATGCAGTGAAAATATTTTTTCAGTTAATTTGCATAGCAAAGAGAGACTTTGAAATGAATTGCAATTCATCTGACCACTCTTCATAACATTCTAGAGTATATGCAAATTGCCATCATACAAACTGAGGCAGCAGATTTTGTGAAAATTAATATTTGTGTCATTCTCAAAACTTTTGGCCACGACTTTACACAGCCGAGAAAATTCAGGAGTGGCTTCGGCACAGGTCTCTGAATGTCTTTGAGTTGCCCAGACAGATCTCGGACTTGAACCTGATCGAACATCTCTGTAGAGACCTGAAAATAGCTGTGCACAATGCTCCCCATCCAACCTGACAGAGCTTCAGAGGATCTGCAGAGAAGAAGGGGAGAAACTCCTCAAACACAGGCGTGCTATGCTTGTAGCGTCATACCCAAGAAGATACGAGGCTGTAATCGCTGCCAAATGTGCTTGAACAAAGTACTGAGTAAAGGTTCTGAATACTTATGTAAATGTGATATTTCAGTTTTTTTATTTTTAAAACATTAGCAAAAAAATCTTAAACCCTGTTTTTTCTTTGACATTATGGGGTATTATGTGTAGATTGATGAGGGGAAAAAATATTTAATCAATTTTTGAATAAGGCTGTAACGTAACAAAACATGCAAAAAGTGAAGTGGTCTGACTCCTTCCCAAATGTACATTATGCTAATTTTTACAGTACTTAATACTGCACTGTACACTTTCAAGTCCATTAATCCAGCATGTCAGTGCAATTGATTACTTTTCCAATGCAGTATTTTAGAGACAACGACACAACTTCCTAAAGAGTGATTAAAGCAAATGTGATTTACACTATCGATCTGCATGCATAATTAGTTAATTAATGAAGCGGGCTATTTGCCAAGAGAGAAATCAATCCAGTCACCTTAACGAGGCAGATGGTTAGCATGGCGTGCTAAACCCAAAGTTAATTGCTGAGCCGATTTGACTAGCCGCATCAGAGAAAATGCACTGTGGCACCGACGTCAAAGTGGGGTGGGTAACAGGAGGACTCTGGAGGACTCTGGTTTGAAGTTGTGTATTAGAGGTCGACCGATTTATGATTTTTCAACGCCAATACCGATATCGATTGTTGGAGGACCAAAAAAGACGATACCGATTAATCGGCCGAGTTTTATTTATTTATTTGTATTAATCACAATTACAACAATACTGAATGAACACTAATTTTAACTGATACAATACATCAATTTAGCCTCAAATAAAAAATGAAAGATGTTCGATTTGGTTTAAATAATGCGAAAACACAGTGTCGGAGAAGTAAAAGTGCAATATGTGCCATGTAAAAAGCTAACGTTTGAGTTCCTTGCTCAGAACATGAGAACATTTGGTTGGTGGTTCCTTTTAACATGAGGCTTCAATATTCCAAGGTAAGAGGTTTTAGGTTGTAGTTAATATAGTATTTATAGGACTATTTCTCTCTATACCATTTGTATTTTATATACCTTTGACTATTGGATGTTCTTATAGGCACTATCGTATTGCAATTGTAACAGTATAGCTTCCGTCCCTCTCCTCGCTCCTACCTGGGCTCAAACCAGGAACACATCGACAACAGCCACACTGTTCTGAAAGAGCTGCAAAACCTGGACCCGTACAAATCAGCTGGGCTTAACAATCTGGACCCTCTATTTCTGAAACTATCCGCCGCCATTGTCGCAACCCCTATTACCAGCCTGTTCAAACTCTCTTTCATATCATCTGAGATCCCCAAGGATTGGAAAGCAGCCGCAGTCATCCCCCACTCAAAGGGGGAGACACCCTGGACCCAAACTGTTACAGACCTATATCCATCCTGCCCTGCCTATCTAAGGTCTTCGAAAGTCAAGTCAACAAACAGATCACTGACCATCTCGAATCCCATCGTACCTTCTCCGCTGTGCAATCTGGTTTCTGAGCCGGTCACAGGTGCACCTCAGCCATGCTCAAGGTACGATATCATAACCGCCATCGATAAAAGACTGTGCAGCCGTCTTCATTGACCTGGCCAAGGCTTTCGACTATGTCAATCACCATATTCTTATCGGCAGACTCAGTAGCCTCGGTTTTTCTGATGACTGCCTTGCCTGGTTCACCAACTACTTTGCAGACAGAGCTCAGTATGTCAAATCGGAGGGCATGCTGTCCGGTCCTCTGGCAGTCTCTATGGGGGTGCCACAGGGTTCAATTCTCGGGCTGACTCTTTTCTCCGTATATATCAATGATGTTGCTCTAGCTGCGGGCAATTCCCTGATCCATCTCTACGCAGACGACACCATTCTGTATACTTCTGGCACTTACTTGGATAATGTCCTCCAAACCAGCTTCAATGCCATAAAACACTCATTCCGTGGCCTCCAACTGCTCTTAAACGCTAGTAAAAGCCAAATGCATGCTTTTCAACCATTCGCTGCCTGCACCCACACACCCGACTAGCATCACCACCCTGGATGGTTCCGACCTAGAGTATGTGGACATCTATAAGTACCTAGGTGTCTGGCTAGACTGTAAACTCTCCTTCCAGACTCATATCAAACATCTCCAATCTATAATCAAATCTAGAGTCGGCTTTCTATTCCGCAACAAAGCCTCCTTCACTCACGCGGCCAAACTTACCCTAGTAAAACTGACTATCCTACCGATCCTCGACTTCGGCGATGTCATCTACAAAATAGCTTCCAATACTCTACTCAGCAAACTGGATGCAGGTTATCACAGTGCCATCCGTTTTGTTACTAAAGCACCTTATACCACCCACCACTGCGACTTGTATGCTCTAGTTGGCTGGCCCTCGCTACATATTCATCGCCAGACCCACTGGGTCCAGGTCATCTACAAGTCCATGCTAGGTAAAGCTTTGCCTTATCTCAGTTCACTGGTCACGATGGCAACACCCACCCGTAGCACACGCTCCAGCAGGTGTATCTCACTGATCACCCCTAAAGCCAACACCTCATTTGGCTGCATTTCCTTCCAATTCTTTGCTGCCTGTGACTGGAACGAATTGCAAAAATCGCTGAAGTTGGAGACTTTTATCTCCCTCACCAACTTTAAACATCTGCTATCTGAGCAGCTAACCGATCGCTGCAGCTGTACATAGTCCATCGGTAAATAGCCCACCCAATTTACCTACCTCATCCCCATACTGTTTTTATTTATTCACTTTTCTGCTCTTTTGCACACCAGTATCTTTACCTGGACATGACCATCTGATCATTTATCACTCCAGTGTTAACTTCTTGATACTCCCCACCCCGGATCCGGGATCGTGAATAAAGCCTCAGGCTCATTAGCATAACGCAACGTTAACGAAAATGAAAATAATGCACCTGCTCTCAAGCTTAGCCTGTTCTTAACAACACTGTCATCTCAGATTTTCAAAATATGCTTTTGAACCATAGCAAATCACTAATTTGTGTAAGAGTATGCTAAGCTAGCTTAGCATTTTGAGTAGCATTTAGCACGCAACATTTTCACAAAAACCAGATAACCAAATAAATAAAATAATTTACCTTTGAAGAGCTTCGGATGTTTTCAATGAGGAGACTCTCAGTTACATAGCAAATGTTCAGTTTTTCCTGAAAGAATCTTTGTGTAGAAGAAATCGCTCCGTTTTGTACATCACATTTGGCTACCGAAACGAACCGAAAATTCAGTCACCAAAACGTCAAACTTTTTCCGAATTAACTCCATAATATCGACCGAAACATGGCAAACGTTGTTTGGAATCAATCCTCAAGGTGTTTTTTCACATATCTCTTCATTGATATGCAGTTCGTGGAAGCCTGCTTTCCCCTCAGAATCGCATGGAAAAATACCAGCAGCTGAAAAAGACGCACCAATTTCGACGGAGGACACCGGGCGGACACCTGGAAAATGTAGTCTCTTATGGTCAATCTTCCAATGATATCCCTACAAATACGTCACAATGCTGCAGATACCTTGGGGAAACGACAGAAAGGGCAGGCTCATTCCTCTCGCATTCACAGCCATACGAGACAATGGAAAACGGAGTCTCAAAAATCCTGCTGGTTTCCTGGATGCCGTTTCATCTTGGTTTTGCCTGTAGCTCCCGTTCTAGCGCACCCACAGAGAATATCTTTGCAGTTCTGGAAACGTCAGAGTGTTTTCTTTCCAAAGCTATCAATTATATGCATAGTCGAGCATCTTTTTGTGACAAAATATTCCGCTTAAAACGGGCACGTCTTTTTATCCAAAAATGAAATAGCGCCCCCATTGCATCAAGAGGTTTTAATCTGCAAAATTGTAATTATTTGCCTACCTCCTCATGCCTTTTGCACACAATGTATATAGACTCTTTTTTTCTTTTTTCTACTGTGTTATTGTCTTGTTTATTGTTTCCTCCATGTGTAACTCTGTGTTGTTGTCTGTTCACACTGCTATGCTTTATCTTGTCCAGGTCGCAGTTGTAAATGAGAGCTTGTTCTCAACTAGCCTACCTGGTTAAATAAAGGTGAAAAAAAAAAAAAACTCGAAGCAGCGTTACCCAACGCTCCACAAAAGCCGCGGAGCCCCTCTGCAAGGGGAATAACTAATACAAGTCTCAGAGCGAGTGATGTTTGAAACGCTATTAGCGCGCACCCCGCTAACTAGCTACTCATTTCACATCGGTTACACCAGCCATTAGGCTGATAGGCTTGAAGTCATAAACAGCACTGTGCTTGTGAAGAGCTGCTGGCAAAACGCACAAACATGCTGTTTGAATGAATGCTTACGATCCTGCTGCTGCCTACCATTGCTCAGTCAGACTGCTCTATCAAATCATAGACTTAATTATAACATAATAACACACAAAAATATGAGCCTTTGGTCATTAATATGGTAGAATCCGGAAACTATCATTTCGAAAACAAAACTTTTATTATTTCAGTGAAATACGGAACAGTTCGGTATTTTATCTCATCCACCAGCGTTGCATCGATTATATGCAACGCAGGACACGCTAGATAAACGAGTAATATCATCAACCATGTGTAGTTATAACTAGAGATTATGATTGATTGTTTTTTATAAGATAAGTTTAATGCTAGCTAGCAACTTACCTTGGCTTCTACTGCATTTGCGTAACAGGCAGGCTCCTCGTGGAGTGCAATGACAGGCAGGTGGTTAGAGTGTTGGACTTGTTAACTGTACTGTTTCAAGATTGATTCCCCCGAGCTGACAAGGTGAAAATCTGTCGTTCTGCCCCTGAACAAGGCAGTTAACCCACCGTTCCCATGCCGTCATTGAAAATAAGAATGTGTTCTTAACTGACTTGCCTAGTTAAATAAAGGTATACGGAAAAAATATTTTGAAAATTGATGAAAACTTTAAATCGGCCCTATTAATTGGCCATTCCGATTAATCGGTCGACCTCTATTGTGTATATATGATTTAACCTTTGCTGCCATAGTGAAATGTAAAATATAGAACAGGTACTGGCTTCCTTGGCATGTGGTGCCAAATGTTAGATGCATGTGTGTTTCTATCCTGGATAATGAGGGAAGAATTGAGGTTTGGGAAATGACCGCCACTCAAGGTCTTGTTCCCTGCGACTGGGCCGTTTCCTGCTTCTTTCTCAATGCAGGCTTGGAGAAGAGCCCGCTGTGGGCATTTCCATGGCCTAGAGTACCTCCATTAACAAATAATTTTCTACTGGAGAGCTGTGAGGGAACAGCAGTCACAGCTGTCACCATGCTCTTCCCTTCTCCCTCTCTCCTTCTCACTCTTTTTTGGTTTTTCCATTGGCAAATAAAAAAAAACACTTACTGTATGTGCCTTGCTAATTCATTTGAAATAAAATACATTGGTTACACATCATTTATGCTCTAAGCCCAAGGCTGCTGGTGTTAGACAAATATACAAACTCCACACTAAATTACAGACCACTTGGATTGAGAGAAAGAGTGTGGAGCCTTGGCGAGGTTTGAAAGTAAAAGTGGACCCTCACATTTTGTGGGCTCAGGCTCTCCAAACCAAACAAACACGGTCAAGCTTCACTTGTAAAGGGATCATTAAGCGTTGTGTGTGACTGATCTTTCCCCTTTGGACCGGTGTGGTGAGGAGAGAAAGGTATGTGTATGTATATAACAGGTTTAATATTCAGTTTGTGTTCATTTTTTTGTTTGATGTATATCTAATGCTATACATATTATGTACAAGCAGTGCCAAGATCTAGGGTTGTAATAAAATTCCCCCCCATTTTGATACTGTTGATCAGGACGTTATAGTAAGTTCCGTGACCTGACAACTGGTCCTTTGTAGCTCAGTTGGTAGAGTATGAATTTGTAAATGAATTTGATCAAGCTATGTAGCCTATTGATCCATTCTTGATGAATAAATAAAACAACAATGTTTTGTTGTTTCTCTGTAATATTAGCAACCTAGCAATTTTATTAAATTGTCTTTAGCAAGCCAGCTAGATTGGGAACCTATATCCCAACCTCATAACTAGTCACCAAGCCATTTCAGGCAAGCAATTAGAGTAGCTTGTTTAACTCTCTTAGTTGACGTGCCTGCTGGCAAGGTAACTAGACTTTAGAAAATACAACAAATTGCTTTACTTCTTGGGTTATGGTAATACATATCAGTGTGGCAGTTGTAGTAAACTCATAAAAGTTCTTAAGGAATCAGTGTTCATCATTAATTTAAATGACAATTGAACTGGTAAAGAGGTATACTTACATAACCTATGCAGAAAAATAGACATACCTTTTCACATCGAAGTAGGCAATGATTATGGCTCTAAATTGCAGGAGAAAGGTGTTAGAAAAATGCTAAATTCTCTGAATTCCCGACTCCCCCATCCTCACGCACTTCACACACCCTCTAAAATAATGGTTGCTTTATGCCCCAGCTGTAAATACAGCATTTAATATATTTACGGTGAAGTTTGGTCTTCAATCTTGTTGTCTACAATGATCAATCACGATACAATTTCCCTTAGGCAGTGTATATATGAAATACAGTTAAATGGAGACAATAAGGGGCCAAATGTAATTTGGTTGTAAATTGTATTGCGAGTCGGCCACAAGCTTATAAAGCTGTCGCTGGCTGTTCTCAGTGCTTTATTCAGTCTAAACCCCATGGCGACTGTCGGTTATGTTTGTGCTTGACCTGCAGAAACCCCATGCTCTAGAAGCCTCCTTTGCCCCGGCTTGTGTTCTGGCTCAGAGAAAACCCAGGAACATAAGGAACTTCCTCTTCTCTCTCAGTCTTTCTCCTCTCCGCAATTGGCGTTCCGAGTTTTCAAGTTTTCGGGGGCATGGAAGGCTGGGATATATGGGCTAGCAGAGCATTTCAAGGGGGAAGCAGCCATTTCAATGAGGAATAGAAACACTTTTCCAAGTGTATGGTTACCAAGAAAAACAAGACATATTTTGCAGACCCGCAGCCCAACTGTGTACACATCAATTAAATCATTTCTGCTGTTCTGACATTTTTTAAAGTAATCTGTTTTTCATTGACTACATGGTGTCATTTGAACAGATGTTTCATTTAAAACGCTTGAAGCATCAAACAAGACATTTTTCTTTCGCACATATAGTCCATGAGCCAGGGCGGTTGGTCGGGCTCACTCCAGTTGACTATGTCTCATAGGGATTTTTGAAGGTCTATGTTGGGAATTGTGTGATAACAATGCAGCAATGGTATCTTTCTGTGTGTCGGTTAGCATTGTCAGAATGTTCAAGTCAACATAACCTTGACCTCTAGGGTACATATCAGAATTGACCCTACTATAAGCTCCGCCCAGAATGTTGGACAACCAATCACAGGGCTCCCATGGAGAGCAACTATATTCAAGTCCAACACAAGCTCACATTTAAATCGCATGAAAGCCAGTGAGGGCTATGGCAAAAACGGAGTCTCCTTCAGAAGATCTATTGTTTAAATGGTTAAATAATTTAACAATAATTTAAGTTAGCAATGTTATGAATACAACTCCAATATGCTGTAGATATCAGGATACAATTTGAGAGCACTATTTAGCTCCAAAATTGGTTATAGCTATAACTACATGATGGTAAAACATAATTTTACCTGGTTCTCGTGAAGAAATTGTAATGACAGTCCTGCACAACATGCCCAATAGTTTCAATAGTTTCCTGATTAGCAAGGGTTAGTCTGTGTTAAATGTAATAAACACAGTTTGAGCGGATTTCACAAGTGGTTGAATGGGGAATTGGGCTTCCCGGGAAATTGTTGTTGGAGGTTGCAACAGTAACCAAGTGGGGCAGGGCTTAGCGAAAGGTTACCTGTGAAATTTCTTTAAAAATAATTCCCTGAACTTTGTATGACAAGTGGTTCTGAAAGGTCATGAAATTACCTTTCAAATTATATATAATATAATCAACTTTGAAAATACCAGTTACAACTACTATTAAAAAAAATCTATATTGTGCCATTGACATTAAAATGTTGGCCATAGAATTCCATGTAGTAGGGCAGCTAGATTTTTGGATTGTACTTTGGCCAAATTACACACACACAGCTAGAACAGGTTTTTAAAAGGATGGGTAGATACAGAACCATCACAGGATTCAAGCATTATCCACATAGAAGCCTTTTCCCAATATAGCCACTAAACAACTTAGTGGGGTCTTATTGGATACATTTTGCAATGACCTGTATGAAATATTATCATGGTATGCCCAATAATATCTTAAAATGTTCATAGTGATGTAGAATTCACAACCAAATTAGCCAGGTGTGCCAGATATATAAAGACCTTCAATTATCGACAGAATTGTAGTAAGACTGTGCCCAAAAAGCTGTTATGATCAATAATTGCAATATTTAATCTTCAAAAATTTTAATTGGATTTATACATGTAAATAGTTATGGATGTGGACTGATTGAAATGATATACAACATTACCCTATTAACTGTATTCGTTATGAGGACTATAAACCTGCCCCGTACATTCCATTACAATGTACTAAAATGTTGGGTTTGTTGACACACTACTGTTCAAAAGTTTGGGGTCACAGAAATGTCCTTGTTTTTAAAAGAAATGCACTTTTTTGTCCATTAAAATAACATCAAACGGATGAAAAATACAGTGTAGACATTGTTAATGTTGTAAATAACTATTGTTGCTGGAAACGGCATATTTTTTTATGGAATATCTGCACAGGACCATCACTCCTGTATTCCAATACGCACGTTGTGTTAGGTAATCTAAGTTTATCATTTTAAAAGTACAATTGATCATGAGAAAACCCTTTTGCAATTATGTTAGCACAGCTAGCTGAAAACTATTGTTCTCATTAAAGAAGCAACGAAACTGACCTTCTTTAGACTACTTGAGTATCTTGACTATCAGCATTTGTGGGTTCGATTACAGGCTCAAAATGGCCAGAAACACCATATTTAATCTGTAGCCTAATAAACTGCATGGTTTCCAGAGTCGTAGTGGGAGGAGCACGCACTATGTCATTGCATGACTCCAACTTTACTTTGATGTGATGGTTATTATATAAATATTTGCTCATAAAGGCATTTCCACCACTATTTCTTGTATAATTCATTTTATCGACACAAAAAAATCCCACCACGTCGAAATAACAAACGATCTGTCTGCATTTATAAAATTTTACAGAAGTTTCCTGTTTCCATCAAAGCTGTTGTGATTTTTTCATGGTATGACTTTATTCGTATAAAAACTGTTGATGGAAATGTAGTTATTGATCATAACATCTTCAGAACTCACCGACTCGGGCAGCTTCTTGGGCACATTCCAGTGTAAAAAGGATTGTGTGGGGTTAATGGGTGAATCCTGTGATGGCCCTGTATCTACAAATCTTTTTAAAACCCTGTTCTAGCTGTGTGTGTGAACTTTGGTCACCAAAGTTACAATCCAGAAACATAGCTGCCCAATTACATGGAGTTCAGTTGCTGAACTTCCCAAATTCTAATGTTAATGGCACAATATGGGCTTATTTTTTACAATAGTTGTAGCTGGTGTCTTAAAAGTTGGTTATATTATATGGGTTGTTCCACCAATCCGGTGCCTTTTGAGAAGTATAACTTAGTCAATTCTATATTTTTTTTATTATATTTTAATATTATATTTTTATATTATATTATATTTTTATATTCTGTCATAAGGAGCACATGTTCATCTTCACAAAATACATTTTTTCTCAACTCAAGAAAAATTATTATGAGTGCCAAATAAAGTAATAGGGTTGACCTTAACAGGGTTGACGATTTCTTCTTAAATCAGCAATAAAGCTTGTTGTGTGTAATAGGTAGTGGCAAATTGAATGCAAGCTTCACAAAAACAATGAAATTGCTAACATATTTCTAGCTTGTCGATCTATGGGTAACAGGAATGCTGTATTGTGCTCGACACGCTCAGTTTTCCACCCCAAAACACCAGCAAATGGCCAAAAAGACGAGAACCCGCTCATCTGCTTTTACTCCATTGTTTGACTATCTGATGTTTAATGATTCTTTTGATTTAAAAAAATGTAACAGTTTCACCATAATAAAACAAGAGTTCAGTTCATGCAACAGGGTTGACCATAAAATGAGGGACAGACATAAATGAATCACTAATCACATGAAATAGACTGCAATTGTTGGAAAGGACCCGTAAGTAAGCATTCCATTGTTGGTCTACACCTGCTGTTTCCAAAGCAAGTGACAAAATAATGTTTGATTTGATTTGGTCAAAGCAACAAAATAACTAGTGCTTTACAATGATGGTGAAACTCAGAGACAAAATTCTTCCTAGAAGTCACAGAGGGTGCATGGGACATGTTTTTATGGAAAGTTTTGTTAACGTTTTCAGAGCAATTTAAGAACAATAGAACCATGAGGAAACCTGTAGGAAACGATATGTTGAAGTAATGAAATTTCCACAGAAGAACCGTATTTCTTAAAATGATCGTACCCTTTTTTTTCTAGCCTATAATGACATACCAAAATCTAACTGCCTGTAGCTCAGGACCTGACCAAATCTAACTGCCTGTAGCTCAGGACCTGAAGCAAGGATATGCATATTCTTGATACCATTTGAAAGGAAACATTTTGAAGTTTGTGGAAATGAGAAATGAATGTAGGGGAATATAACACATTAGATCTGGTAAAAATAAAAGATAATCTTTGAAATGCAAGTGAAAGGCCATACTTTCAGCTAGGAGTTCAGGTGTAATTTAGATATTGGACAGCGGATGGTGGCAATGTGTATGCAAAGTTTCAGCCTGATCCAGAGAAGAATTACATTATTGCACAATATTTTGTATCAAGTCTGCCAGGAGGTTGCCTAAATGTGCCAAATTGGTCAATTGACACATGTTCAAGAACATAACTGTAGAGAACATACAAAAATAATATGGAAATAAAAAAAATAAGTAAAATACATGTCATATATGATGGATCATTAGCTTATACACGAACTCACACATCTACAGTTGAAGTTGGAAGTTACCTTCCACAAGCTTCCCACAATAAGTAGGGTGAATTTTGGCCAATTCCTCCTGACAGAGCTGCTGTAACTGACTCAAGTTTTTTGGCCTCCTTGCTTGCACATGCTTTTTCAGTTCTGCTCACAAATGTTCTATCTGATTGAGGTCAGGGCTTTGTGATGGCCAATCCAACACTTTGACTTTGTTGTCCTTAAGCCATTTTGCCACAACTTTGGAAGTATGCTTGGGTTCCATTTGCATTGTCCATTTGGAAGACCCATTTGCGACAAAGCTTTAACTTCCTGACTGATGTCGAGATGTTGCTTCAATACATCAACATAATTTTCTCTCCTCATGATGCCATGTATTTTGTGAAGTGCACCAGTCCCTCTTGCAGCAAAGCATGCCCACAACATGATGCTGCCACCCCCATGCTTCATGGTTGGGATGATATTCTTCAGCTTGCAAGCCTCCCCCTTTTTCCACCAAACATAACGATGGTCATTATGGCCAAACAGTTACCTTTTTGTTTTATCAGACCAGAGGACATCTTTCCAAAAAGTATGATCTTTGTCCCCATGTGCATTTGGAAACCGTAGTCTGGCTTTTTTATGGTGGTTTTTAAGAACTTGTTTTTATGTGGATAAAGATACTTTTGTACATGTTTCCAGCGTCTTCACAAGGTCCTTTGCTGTTGTTCTGGAATTGATTTGCACTTTTTGCACCAAAGTAAGTTAATCTCGAGGAGACAGAATGCGTCTCCTTCCTGAGCGGTATGACGGCTGCGTGCATCAGTTTCCAATGGGATTCTCTGCCTCTAACCCTATTGCAGGGGCTGAGTCACTGGCTTACTGGTGCTCTTTCATGCCATCCTTAGGAGGGTTGTGTCACTTGAGTGGGTTGAGTCATTGATGTGATCTTCCTGTCTGGGTTGGCGCCCCCCTTGGGTTGTGCCGTGGCAGAGATCTTTGTGGGCTATACTCAGCCTTGTCTCAGGATGGTAAGTTGTTGGTTGAAGATATCCCTCTAGTGGTGTGGGGGCTGTGCTTTGTCAAAGTGGGTGGGGTTATATCCTTCCTGTTTGGCCCTGTCCGGGGGTATCATCGGATGGGGCCACAGTGTCTCCTGACCCCTCCTGTCTCAGCCTCCAGTATTTATGCTGCAGTAGTTTATGTGTCGGGGGGCTAGGGTCAGTTTGTTATATCTGGAGTACTTCTCCTGTCTTATCCGGTGACCTGTGTGAATTTAAGTATGCTCTCTCTAATTCTCTCTTTCTCTCTTTCTTTCTCTCTCTCGGAGGACCTGAGCCCTAGGACCATGCCTCAGGACTACCTGGCATGATGACTCCTTGCTGTCCCCAGTCCACCTGGCCGTGCTGCTGCTCCATTTTCAACTGTTCTGCCTGTGATTATTATTATTTGACCATGCTGTTCATTTATGAACATTTGAACATCTTGGCCATGTTCTGTTATAATCTCCACCCGGCACAGCAGGAAGAGGACTGGCCACCCCTCATAGCCTGGTTCCTCTCTAGGTTTCTTCCTCGGTTTTGGCCTTTGTAGGGAGTTTTTCCTAGCCACCGTGCTTCTACACCTGCATTGCTTGCTGTTTGGGGTTTTAGCTGGGTTTCTGTACAGCACTTTGATATATCAGCTGATGTACGATTTGATCAGTTACCTGATGTGGAATAGAGTTCCATGTAGTCATGGCTCTATATAGTACTGTACACCTCCCATAGTCTGTTCTGGACTTGGGGACTGTGAAGAGACCTCTGGTGACATGTCTTGTGGGGTATGCGATGGTGTCCAAGCTGTGTGCTTGTATTTCAAACAGACATCTCAGTACATTCAGCTTGTCAACACCTCTTACTAATGAAGTCAATCTCTCTTCCACTTTCAGCCATTAGAGACTGACAATCATGTCATTAATGTTAGCTATCCGTGTATCTTTAAGGGCCAGAAAAATGCTGGCCTGTTCTGTGCCAAATGCAATTTTCCCAAGTCCCCCTTTGTTGCACCTGACCACACTACTGAACTGTCATCTAGGTTTGACAAAACTATGGCCTGTAGGACCTGCTTTGTTGATAGTATTGTTAACTTGTTATGGCTGCAATCCCCCTATCAGGATAAGTGTTATCAACAACTGCTGAATAGCATAGCGCTACATTCAATAAATGTTACTACAAATATTTATATTCATGAAATCACAAGTGCAATATAGGAAAACACAGTTTAGCCTTTTGTTAATCCACCTGTCGTGTCAGATTTTGAAATGATGCTTTACAGCGAAAGCAATCCAAGCTTTTGTGTAAGTTTATCGATTGCACGACAAAACATTAAGTACACTCAGCATAAGTGAGCTTGGTCACGATAATCAGAAAAGCAATCAAATTAATTGTTTACCTTTGATGATCTTCAGATGTTTTCACTCACGAGACTCCCAGTTACACAACAAATGTTCCTTTTGTTCCATAAAGATAATTTTTATATCCAAAATACCTCTGTTTGTTTGTCGCATTATGTTCAGAAATCCACAGGAAAGAGCAGTCACAACAACGCAGATGAAAATTCCAAATAGTTTCCATAATGTCCACAGAAACATGTCAAATGTTTTTTATAATCAATCCTCAGGTTGTTTTTAAAATGTATAATATATCAACCCGCAAATGTCTTTCACAGTAGGAGAGGGAAAAGCAATACCTATCCAAACTCTGTTGCCAGTCTGCAGCTGTGCATGTAAAGGCATTTAAAACTTGACTATCTATCCGAGAAAGGATGGAGAATATTCCAACTCATTTAATTTGTGGAATTTATTTCCTTCTTAAAACCTGTTTGGGATATGGGGCAGCATTTTCACTTTTGGATGGATAGCGTGCCCAGAGTGAACTGCCTCCTACTCTGTCCCAGATGCTAATATTAGCATATTATTATTTGTATTGGATAGAAAACACTCTGAAGTTTCTAAAACTGTTTGAATGATGTCTGTGAGTATAACAGAAATCATATGGCAGGCAAAAACCTGAGAAAAATCCAACCAGTAAGTGGGAAATCTGAGGTTTGTAGTTTTTCAAAGCTTGGCCTCCCGAACACACAGTGTCTATGTGGTCAAGTTGCACTTCCTAAGGCTTCCACTAGATTTCAAACATCTTTAGTAACGTGTTTCAGGCTTCTGCTATAAAGGAGGGGGGAATGGGAGCTGAATGAGTCATGGGTCTGGCAGAGTGTCTCAGGCTCGTGACGCGCGCTCCCGACAGAGTTAGCTCTCATTCCAGTGCTTTTCTACAGACAATGGGATTCTCCGGTTGGAACATTATTGATGTTTTATGTTAAAAACATTCTAAAGATAGATTCCATACATTGTTTGACATGTTTCTATGACCTGTAACGAAACTATTCAAGTTTTTGTCTGGACCTAGTGCTCGCGCCTCATGAAGATTGATTACTGGGCTGAACACGCTAACAACAAGTGGCTATTTGGACATAAATTATGGACTTTATGGAACAACTCAGTCATTGATTGTCAGACTGGGATTCCTGGGAGTGCATTCTGATAAAGATCATCACTCGTAGCTATGATGTGGGCGTGCCCCAAGGGTTAATACTGGGGCCCCTCCTGTTCAGCCTGTACATTAATGATATGCCTTCTGTCTGTACTGGGTCTGAAGTTCAAATGTATGCAGATGATACAGTGATGTGCATGCAAAGAGGAAACAACAAGCTGCACAAGAACTCACTACTGTAATGGTCCAGGTTACAAAGTGGCTCAGTGACTCGTGTTTGTATCTCAATGTGAAAAAAACTGTTTGCATGTTCTTCACAAAGAGGGCAACAGATGCTACTGAGCCAGATGTCTATGTGTCAGGGGAGAAGCTCCAGGTGGTATCTGATTTTAAGTACCTTGGCATCATACTTGATTCCAACCTCTCTTTTAAAAAGCATGTGAAAAAGGTAATTCAAATAACTAAATTCACCCTAGCTAATTTCCGATTTATACGAAATTGTTTGACTACAGAGGTAGCAAAACTGTACTTCAACTCTATGATACTCCCCCACTTAAACATACTGCTGGACTAGTTGGGCCCAAGCTTGCTGTACAACATTAAAACCTATTCAGTCTGTCAATAAACAGGCTCTCAAAGTGCTTGATAGGAAGCCCAATAGCCATCATCATTGTCACATCCTTAAAAAGCATGAGCTATGGAGTTGGGAAAATCTTGTGCAATACACCGACGCATGTCTTGTATTCAAGATCCTTAATGGCCTGGCTCCCCCTCCACTCAATATTTTTGTTAAACAGAAAACCCAGACATATGGCAGCAAAGGTCTGCCATGAGAGGTGACTGTATAGTTCCCCTAAGGAAAAGCACCTTTAGTAAATATGCATTCTCTGTGAGAGCTTCCCATGTCTGGAATACACTGCCATCAGACACACATAACTGCACCACATATCACACTTTCACAAAATGCTTGAAGACATGGCTAAAGGTCAATCAGATTTGTGAACATGGTCCCTAGCTGTGTGTTGCCGCTTTCCATGTTGTCTGTTGTCTGTAGCTTGTGAGGTGTGGAAACACTTTGTTGCTTTTATGAATTTTGTCTTGCTGCTTTTTGCTCCATGTTGCTCTGTCTGTATGCTACGTCTTGCTTGTCCTATGTTGCTCTGTCTGTATGCTATGTCTTGATTGTCCTATGTTGCTATGTCTTGCTTGTTCTATGTTGCTATTGTCTATATTGTAATTGTTTTTAATAACCTGCCCAGGGACTGCGGTTGAAAGTTAGCCGGCTGGCTAAAACCGGCACTTTTACTGAAACGTTGATTAATGTGCACTGTCCCTGTAAAAATAAAAATTAACTCAAACTCAAACTCAAAGGTAAGTGAATATTTTTAATGCTATTTGTGACTAATGTTGACTGTGCAACATGGCGGATATTTATTTTGGCTGGATTGGGCTCTGGGCCCCGTACTCAGATGATGCTTTTGCCATAAAGTTTTTTTTAAATCTGACGCAGCGGTTGCATTAATGAAAAGGAGAGTGATGGAGGGCTGAATCAGATCACCTGGCCTCTACAATCACCTGACCTCAACCCATTTGAGATGGTTTGGGATGGGTTGGACCGCAGAGTGAAAGAAAAGCAGCCAACAAGTGCTCAGCATATGTGGGAACTCTTTCAAGACTGTTGGAAATGCATTCCTCATGAAGCTGGTTGAGAGAATGCCAAGAGTGTGCAAAGCTGTCATCAAGGCAAATGGTGGCTACTTTGAAGAATCTCAAATATTAAATATATTTTTAAACACTTTTTTGGTTACAACATGATTCCAAATGTGTTATTTCATTGTTTTGATTACTTCACTATTATTATACAATGTAGAACATAGCATTTTTTTTAAGAAAACCCTGGAATTAGTACATGTGTCCAAACATTTGACTGGTACTGTGTATAATACAGTTGAAGACGGAAGTTTACATTCACGTAGGTTGGAGTCATTAAAACTCGTTTTTCAACCTCGCCACAAATTTCTTGTTAACAAACTATAGTTTTGGCAAGTCAGTTAGGACATCTACTTTGAACATGACACAAGAAATCTTTCCAACAATTGTTTAACGACAGATTATTTCACTTATAATTCAATGTATCACTATTCCAGTGGGTCAGAAGTTTACATGTAGTAAGTTGACTCTGCCTTTAAACAGCTTGGAAAATTCCAGAAAATTACGTCATGGCTTTAGAAGCTTCTGATAGGCTTGACATAATTTGACATAATTTGAGTCAATTGGAGGTGTACTTGTGGATGTATTTCAAGGCCTACCTTCAAACTTAGTGCCTCTTTGCTTGACATCATGGGAAAATCAAAATAAATCAGCCAAGACCTCAGACATTTTTTTTGTAGACCTCCACAAGTCTGGTTCATCCTTTGGAGCAATTTCCAAACACCTGAAGATACCACATTCATCTGTACAAACAATAGTACACAAGTATAAAAACCACGGGACCACGCAGCCGTCATGCCGCTCAGGAAGGAGACGCGTTCTGTCTCCTAGAGATGAACATGCTTTGGGGCGAAAGTGCAAATCAATCCCAGAACAACAGCAAAGGACCTTATGAAGATGCTGTAGGAAACAGGTACAAAAGCATCTATATCCACAGCATAACGAGTCCTATATCGACATAACCTGAAAGGCCGCTCAGCAAGGAAGAAGCCACTTCTCAAAAACCGCCATAAAAAAGCCAGACTACGGTTGGCATCTGCACATGGGGACAAAGATCGTACTTCGTGGAGAAATGTACTCTGGCCTGATGAAACAAAAATAGAACTGTATGGACAAAATGACTATCATTATGTTTGGAGGGAAAAGGGGGAAGCTTGCAAGCTGAAAAACACCATCCCTACCGTGAAGCACAGGGGTGGCAGCATCATGTTGTGGGGCTGCTTTGCTGCAGGAGGGACTGGTGCACTTCACAAAATAAATGGCGTCATGAGGTAGGAAAATTCTGTGGATATATTGAAACAAGATCTCAAGACATCAGTTAATTAAGTTAATTAAGTTAAAGCTTGGCCACTAATGGGTCTTCCAAATGGACAATGACCACAAGCATACTTCCAAAGGTGTTGCAAACTGGCTTAAGGACAACAAAGTCAAGGTATTAGAGTGGCCATCACAAAGCCCTTACCTCAATCCTATAGAAAATGTCTGATGTCTGTGAGTATTACAGAACTGATATGGCAGGCGAAAACCTGACATAAATCCATTCAGGAAGTGCTATTATTTTGAAACGGCTGTTTTTTCATTGAAAGCCTATCCACCATACAAAGACTTATGACGCAGTTCGCGGTCCCTATGGCTTCCACTATGTGGCCAATCTTTAGGCATAGTTTCAGGCTTTTACTCGGAAAAATGAGGGAGACCCACACCACTTTCAATGAGAGGCCAGTGGAAATTTCCAGAGATGTGACCTGCGCGATCCCGAGAGCGCGCCTTTCTTGTTATTCCTTTTCTATTGACGAAGCTATTGTCCGGTTGGTATATGATCAATTATTTATGACAATATCAACCTGAGGGTTGATTATAAACATCGTATGGCATGTTTCTACCTACTTTTATGGTACTTTTTAGATTTTTCGTTTGCCTGCTGTGACCACGCTTTGTGCCAATGGATTACTGAACAAAACGCACTAACAAAACTGAGGTTTTTGGACACAAATAGGGACTTATCGAGCAAAATAAACAATTATTGTGTAACATGGAGTCTTGTGAGTGCAACCATTCAAAGATCATCAAAGGTAAGTGATAAATTCTATCGCTATTTCTGACTTTTGTTACTCCTCTGAATGGCTGGTTAATGTTTGTAATGACTTGTAATGACTCCTGGCGCTGTTCTAAGATAATCTCATGGTTTGCTTTTGCCGTAAAGCCTTTTTGAAAACTGACACAGAGGATGGATTAACAAGAAGTTTATCTCATGTATAACACTTGTATGTTTTAGGAATTTTTATTATGAGAATTTCTGTTTTTGAATTTGACGCTCTGAAATTTCACTGACTTTTGGCCAGGCCACGCTACTGTCCCACCTATCCCAAAGAAGTTTTAATACATTTGAGCCAATCAGTTGTGTTGTGACAAGGTACAGGTGGTATACAGAAGATAGCCCTTGTTTGGTAAAAGACCAAGTCCATATTACGGCAAGAAAAACTCAAATAAGCAAAGAGAAACGACATTACTTCATTACTTTAAGACTTAAGACATGAAGGTCAGTCAATCCAGAAAATGTCAACTTTGAAAGTTTCTTCAAGTGCAGTCGCAAAAACCATCAATCACTATGATTAAACTGGCTCTTATGAGGACCACCACATGAAAGGAAGACCCAGAGTTACCTCTGCTGCAGAGGACAAGTTCATTAGATTTACCAGCCTCAGAAATCACAACCCAAATAAATGCTTCAGAGTTCAAGTAACTCTTCAGAGGAGACTGCATGAATCAGGCCTTCATAGTCTAATTGGTGCAAAGAAACCACTACTAAAGGACACCAATAAGAAGAAGAGACTTGAATGGGCCAAACACAAGCAATGGACATTTGAATGGTGGAAATCTGTCCTTTGGTTTGATGAGTTCAAATTTTTGGTTCCAACCACCGTGTCTTTGTGAGATGCAGAGTAGGTGAACGGATGATCTCTGCATGTGTAGTTCCCACCGTGAAGCATGGAGGAGGAGGTGTGACGTTGTGGGGGTCGCTTTGCTGGTGACACTGTCAGTGATTTATTTAGAATTCAAGGCACACTTAACCGACATGGCTACCACAGCATTCTGCAGCGATACGCCATCCCATCTGGTTTGAGCTGAATGGGGCTATCATTTGTTTTCAGCAGGACAATGACCCAACACACCTCCAGGCTGTGTAAGGGCTATTTGACCAAGAAATAGAGTGATGGAGTCCTGCATCAGATGACCTGGCCTCCACAATCACCCGACCTCAACCCAGATGGAGTGGAATGAGTTGGACCGCAGAGTGAAGGAAAAGCAGCCAAGAAGTGCTCAGCATATGTGGGAACTCATTCAAGACTGTTGGAAAAGCATTCCTTATGAAGCTTGTTGAGAGAATGTCAAGAGTGTGCATTTTATAAGTGTCAAAGACTTTTGTTGATGCAGAGTCAATATTTGCAGTGTGGACCCTTCTTATTCACAACCTCTGCAATCTGCCCTGGCATACTGTCAATTAACTTCTGGGACACATCCTGACTGATGGCAGCCCATTCTTTCATAATCAATGCTTGGAGTTTGTCAGAGTTTGTGCGTTTTTGTTTGTCCACCTGCCTCTTGAGGATTGACCACAAGCTCTCAATGGGATTAAGGTCTGGGGAGTTTCCTGGCCATGGACCCAAAATATCTATGTTTTGTCCCCGAGCCACTTAGTTATCACTTTTGCCTTATGGCAAGGTTCTCCATTATGCTGGAAAAGGCATTGTTCATCAAAACGTCCACAAGTCACATCTTGTCTTCCTGTTCCCCCACTGCAGAGTCACTGTTCAGACAATCTGCTCAATAGCTCATCCAAGTCACCACTCATCTCTTCCCCTCTTCTCCTCAGCCAAGGCCTTGTGGTGGTATTGATTAAAGCAGTGTCTTTTCGTCTCCTGCCAGCGTATTTTCACAAACCACTATGATCTGAGAGGAAACAGCCACAGGGAGAAAGGGAAGGAGGGATGGACTTGGAGAGAGAGAGGGAGTGGAGGTTTCTTGGTTATTGCGCCAGCATACCCTCTCACAGAAATGTAGACACCCCCAGTGATGCACAAACTTCCAAGCCATGGTTGTCATATACAGTACAGTACACACATCAACCTTCCTCCGTTTTTTGCCTCCCACCTCCTTTCCTCCTTTTCCGCCCATCCTGCTACCTCTTCCGCTGCTCCCTCTTTCCTCCCTGCCACATTGAGGGAGTTTTGGGGGTCCTGTGAGGCGCGGCCGGCCAGTCTGCCATGTGCCTTTGGTAAATCAGCACTTCGCGAGAGTCAATAGCGTCACATCTGTAACAATAAAACAGGTTCATGTGGGAGCCAATCTCAGTGGACCAGAGCTCACATCTCAGGGAACATCTGGAGAGATATTTGGAATGGCCAGCAGGCAGTCATATAGCTTTCTCTGCTCTCTCTTGTAAGAGAACCCTCTTCTCTCTCTCTCTCTCTCCAAAAGCCGACCTCTCCCTGTTTCTCTTTCCATTTCCCTCATCTCCCATTCTTTTTCTCCCTCCCTCCCTCCCTCCCTCCCTCCCTCCCTCCCTCCCTCCCTCCCTCCCTCCCTCCCTCACTCCCTCACTCCCTCCCTCGCTCCCTCGCTCCCTCGCTCCCTCCCTCCCTCCCTATACAAGGGCCTTCCACAAAGCTGACATTAAGTGGCATTGTAAATAAACGTCTTATACATTGTGCAGACAGGAGTCAGTGCTGATATTGCACCGAAGTACAGCTGTGAAAAAAGACAGGCCACAGACAAATAAAACAAATCAATCAAAAAGTTGAAATATTCCGTTGATCAGCGTAGGTTTGCATGTGCTGATGCTTCCCGGCAGTCCAATGCAATTAGCCTGGATTATACCTTATTCCCTGTTCCCATTCTCATTCTCATTTAATAGATGTAGTAAAGAATTTAAGAAACAGATCTGCTATATCTGAAATAGAAAATTAGGAATTTAGATTCCTAGTCAATATCACTGAAGGTTTAGAGTACACACCAACAACCTTAGATTGCAGATCCGTATCAGACATGGAAAATATGTAAACATGGCCTAATACAAACACACACACGCATACACCCATTGCTTCCCCTAGAGAGCAGTCATTTGTGACCCTGTTTTGGGAATGGCAGTTACATTGTATAGTAAAATAGAGGGTTGGGGAATTAGCTTCCCTGTTGACTTGTTCAACTCTCCCCTGTGCCTCTAACATATTCAGTGTATTCTGAAGGCCTGAGGCGAGGATGGTTAGGCTGTGGAGAAACCAACTAACCCAGACACACGTGCCAATGTGCAGGAGTCCAGATGCTTTCTGTTTTGGAATGCTGATACCATTAGTTAGGTCCCTTGCCATTCTCCTGGAGTTTTGGCGCAAACTTCTAGCTAGCTGCCTCAGGGCAAATGCCATCAGATTGAACATTCCAGGCTGTGAGTCAGTATGTGATGCTAGTAAACATAAGGC
This sequence comes from Oncorhynchus masou masou, assembly GCF_036934945.1. NCBI lineage: Eukaryota > Metazoa > Chordata > Actinopteri > Salmoniformes > Salmonidae > Oncorhynchus > Oncorhynchus masou. The sequence goes on from NC_088227.1 coordinate 3,579,337, forward strand.
GTAGTTCCCATGCTAATAATAAGAGAATACCACTAGGACCAGCACTATTTGACAATACTATCATCATAAATAAAACATGATGTTTGTCGATTTTTGATGTGTCACATTTTCACTTAGACATTTGTGGTTAGTGCAAAGTCAGTTTCTTATTTTTCCACTCGCAGTTAGTGCCAAATCAGTTTATTATTTTTCCACTAAATCAAGCCGGTATGGTTTTTTTGTCCACTCTTTGGCGCTATGAGGATTCACTTTCAAATGTTAACATGCTGGAATGATCCTCTTAGAATGACAGAAAGGGGAAGAGACAGAACAATCAGGAAGTGCATCATGTAGCCCTCAAATCACCATGCAGGAAGTGGTGTGTGTAAAGTTTGCTCACCCCGTTTCCATTTGCGGGATATTCTGAATGAGAGTATAGAGGGGTAGATGGAAAGAGAGAAAGAAAGAAGTGTGTGATGATGTAAATATGGAAAAAATGTGAAATTCAGACAATTCCCTCATCTAGGTACGTAATAGTAGTAGTAGGTGAAGCGGAATTTAAAATAAACCGAAATAAAAGACTCTGGAAACCATTCGAGGTGAAATACTTTTCTTACATCTGGGATTCATGCTGAACACAGTCCTTGATATTGTACCACTGAGATTGTGTTCATGATGATAGGCTTTGGACATCCTGCAGTTCATTCTTGAACTTCATTCAAATGCCCCACTGCCTTTCAGTCTTCAATGGGTTTGCGAAATCACTCTAGGAGACCACTCTAAAACTAAAAAAATCTCCACAGCCATTGCACCAGCTGTCGTCATCAGTAGCTCTATGGTGAGAAACAGAGCTATCCTGGAGCACGAGTACAGGACATTACAAGGCTGCTTACGACCATTCTAGGACAGCTGCCAGGAGCTTTAGCTGTCGTAGTCCATGTGGGGTCAAACAACACTAGGAGGGCTAGCTTGTAATAGGGCTGTTGTGGTGACCGTATTACCGCCATACCGGCAGTCATGAATCATTTTCATGTGGCCGTTTTAGTTATGGTAATCTCCTTTTATGCACTGTGGCCATGCTTTGTTAGTACCCAAATTGCTAACGACGATCAGGCCCTAATGACCTGGTACTCAGGGCTCTATTGTCCCTCTAACGACTCTGACAATGCAAATGCAATTGAAAATCACATCACACACATACTGTATCATCAAAACAGTAGGCTTATAGCACTTTTAAACTCACCTCACTGTGATGATCAATTTGAAGAAAGAAGATCAACAACAGGTTGAAACTGTGTAAAACATGGTTATTGTGGGTGATATTTCAAATCCAAACACAACAAAATGGACAGTGCTTTCTAAGGTGATGATTAATTCAAAACACCCACACGCATATTAGAGCTTATGCATGGGCTTATGAGCCCAAGCCCGAAAAAATAAACCTGAATTAAAATTATGATTGTGTCTTATACAATACATAGCCTACCACAAATTACACATGGCAGAAAAACAAAATTAAACTGTGTTTGGTGCATAATTGGTCTAAACTATACTCTATAATTTGAGTGTTAACTGTATTAACACAACTGCCTTTGAGTGTTAACTGTATTATTATGCATACTGTATGGTTTCTTATGCTCCCAAATTTATATCCATGAGTCTGGGAGAGTATGTATATCCCAAGGCAATGCTGTTGGTTCATTGATTGTGCAGGGTGGCTTACAGTTAGCCTACGATTAGTGAATTTGTATTTCATTTTGAATAGCCTAGTCATAGGGCATTTTTTACATTTTCATAATTAATTGGGTGACACATTACCTTTAGCTATACAGAATATCTCACCACCATGCATTTCCATCTCCTCCTCTCTCTCCTTTATTCCTTTCTCGAGCATGCAGACCGGTTGTCAACAGTTTAGTGAAATATGTTTTTGTTGCGAAACATGTTACTATCGATGTTCCCGAACAGATTTCACAGGTTTCCCAAATTAAGCACTGGGTATCTACAGGAACAAGTTTGGAGAGCCCATGGTATACAGAGTTTGGGTGGAAAATCACCTGTTGGTGCAGCAAGAGCATGCTCCTCAAATACAATGGTTGATGCATGGAGTGAAATAAGTGTTCTCATATGTGACCGACAGGCTAAAATCGGTCTCATGGGTTTGGATGAAAGTAGAGACTCAGAGCTACAAAATTGTAGATCATACACTGCATTTGAGGAACATTGGAAAAGTAAAACTGCTTTGAAAGTTGATAAACTTGTCAACTCACATTTGAGAAAATGGCCTTTGAATCTTTTGGCACCTACTGGAAAGCTCTCCTTTGTCTCCACCCATTCAGCATTGTTCACTCCCTCTTAAGACAGCTCGACTCATCTGTTTAAGGATTCACAAGTGCTAAACAGTGTAATAAAGATGAAGACCAAAAGTGGTAGTAGTAACCTACAATAAGGAAAAATTCCAGGTAAACAAAGTGCCCAGATAAAAATATTTCATAGATATAAGATGACGCTTACCCAGACACACTTGTCTAAATGTATGGGTCATGTCAAAGACATGCTATAACCCCCAGCCACATATTGCCAAGTAGATGGGTCTCTCCAGAAGGTGTAAGCGGTACAGCCAAATGTCCAACTAGCAATGAGGAATCGACACTCTTCGGGGTGGCTGGAACTGATTGAATTGGCCTGGAATTGAGTGTCGGACTCGGCCCGGAATCAAAATGAATGACTTCCCTGATTCGGCCCAAATGCCGTTTCCGTCTACCGGAATTCAGACGACTTTGCCGGCATCTTAACTGAATCCCCCCAGAAGTGGCCCAGAAAGTGGCCCAGAAAGTGGCCCAGAAGTTGCCCGATGGAAATTTAAATACATGTAAAACAAAATTATCCGGTTTAGTCATTTTAAATATAAAACTGTTATAAATGCAAATTATACCCATCAACAACAACAAAAATTGTGTCGGAAACACCTTACACCTGGTGACCGTGTCAGCGTGCACGTGCCTGCCCCGACGCCGGAGTCGCTACACTGCAATGGGACAAGGACATTCCGGCCGGCCAAATCCTCCCCTAACTCGACGACACTTGGCCAATTGTGCGTTGCCTCATGGGTCTCCTAGTCACGACCGGCACGGGTCTCAAACCAGCATCAATAGCAATGCAGTTTGCACTGCAACGCAGTGTCTTAGACCGCTGAGCCACTCGGGAGGCTCCATCTGCAACGTTTTTAATGCTTATTAATTGCCTTGCACAAAAGTTTTAAAACACCACGCAGGACTCTTAAAGAATTTAATTTAATTGTTAATTGTATTTTTTATCACGGAAACAATAAATTATTAATTACATAAAGCAGCCCGTGTAATTATCTGCCAGAGTGTAGCCCCAATTGTTTAAGAGCCCCAAGTAATACATTTGGGCAAGGTAACTCACACCGGAGTCGGCCCGAGCTCAATCTCCGTATCCTAGCCATAAGTAATTTGGCCGAGTCTGACTCTCAGCTGGCATCGGCCCAGATCTACTGTGCTCGCTGGGTGGTTACTTGCATAGTTGCAATATCAGAAATAGATAGTATCAAAATAAATAAAATAATATACAGTATGTAGAAGAACATTAACAATAACAATATTGGTGATATGAGGTATTTACAGTATTTGCATACAATAATGGGTAAAGCAGCAAGATACATTTTTTTGTAACATTAACCTATTGTATGTGTGTTAAATCAAATGCAAGTGTATTTATCACATCCCCCGAAAAAAACAAGTGTAGACCTTAAAGTGAAATGCTTACTTGCAAGCCCTTAATAAAAAGACCTAAAAATAAGAAATTAAAGTAATAAATCATTAAAGAGCAGCAGTAAAATAACAACAGCGAGGCAATTTAGAGGGGGTCAATGTGTGGGGCACTGGTTAGTCGAGGTAATAAGTACATGTAGGTAGAGTTATTAAAGTGACTATGCTTAGATAATAACAGAAAGTAGCCGTGTGGTAGCAGAGGGAACAGTCTATGTCTAGGGTGGCTGGAGTCTTTGACAAATTTTAGGGCCTTCCCCAGCGATGTAATGGGCCGTACGCACTACCCTCTATAGTGCCTTGCGGTCGGTGTTAGGAGAGAGTCATGTCAATAGAGGCACTGCAGATAGTGCTGATGACTGGTCCTTCTGAACCACACATGAACAAGGGAATCTATATTTGGAGAGCCTGATTCTGTCCTGCTTTGACTTTGGTGCAGGGCATGTGATGGCCATAGCCTCTTCATCGCAAAACTCCCTGATATTCTCAAAAAGATACGTTTGTCTAGTTGTGTCCAGTTCAGGTGGTGCTTGTTCAGGCAGACCATCTATGAGAGGAAGGATGTCAGTGTTGCACAGCGGCTGAAACCTGGTCACGACAAACAACACCAGGCTCCAGACCATTGAAACTGTAAAACTCTAATGCCTGCTCCCGTTCCCCCTCCGAGTGCCAGGCTCTCCAGTATTAAGCACTCCTGCCACCATCATTATGCACACCTGCCTTCCCCCCCCCGTCATGCGCACCAGCGATTATTGGATTCATCTAGACTCAATCACCTCTGTCATTACCTCCCCTATATCTGTCTGGTTCCCCGCTCTATTCCCTGCTTCAGCATTCATTGTTTTTTGTCATTGTTTACCCGTGTGCTGATGCTGTTCCTGTTTTGTTACCTGTCTGTTCCTGAATAAATGTTGATTCCCCATACCTGCTTCTCATCTCCAGCGGCGGTCATTACAAAAACAGGAAAGAACAAAAAAAAGAAAGACATTACAACCCTGCACAACATAATAACCTCATACAATGCAATGAAAATGATATTCACCTGAAGTGCTGGTACTACTTGAAATGTGGCAGCGGCCTGAAGAACGGAGTCAAGCGTTGTTGTCGGCCATACAGTAGCTTTCCACCAGCACCATACCATCCTCCAGTCCAACCAGCTGTGGGATGTTGACCCCTGTCACAGTCCTGTCCTTCACAACACCAGCAATCTCAGACAAAGTGTTCACTCTGGTCTTTCTGAAGCTCTGCTTGATGAGGCTGAAGCACCAGGGTGGCAAACTTGGTGTGACCTGTGAACAAGTTAGTGAAGGTCCAGACTGTGGTGGAGCTTGTGCATGGTCCACCAGGTACAGTACCAGAGCACAAACTTGTCCTTATTTTGCCACTACAGTTATCACAATTCAGGTCCACACGTGTTTCCCAACTCCGTAGTTGAAGAAATGGTGCAAGTAGTTGATGACTGTGCTGCTGCCTTTGATGGATGACATGCCTTCGTCTATCAAGTAGTTGACGTGTTGTGGTTTTCCTTCACAGCAGACACCAAACAAGCCACACTTGCGAGGTGTTTAAAAGTAAATGGGACCTGGCTGCATAGGGTCAGAAGGATAGTGCAAAAATATTAAATTGAATTAAGATCAGTTAATGAAAAGAAAATGTAATGTAAAACATTATATTATTTATTTTGCATCATTATCAGGTAAGTCTCACTTACCTACAAATGTGCAGAGAAGCAGCACTGCATACAGAAACATAATCTTGGAAACTGGGAATTAAAATCAAAATTACAACACAGAAATGTGAGATCAATAAAAGTAATGTCATGTTGTAGGTCAATTCAATTATCTAAATGTATTGTTTATTCTTTACATTCACAGGGTTGTTAATGATTCCTTGTAGAGACGCCACACTGCTGCTTTTGTGACATGGGATGGCAGCAGCTTTCAAACCAAAGTGTTTGGGTCCTGGGTGGCGTCCTGGTAATATTATTGCATTATTCCCTGCGAAGTTCACTACTTGCTGCAAGTCCTCATGCTTCAGGTGTAACCTGTGTTGGGCCAGCTCTCTTTTTGATGGGAGACATTAGACCATTCTCCTTGTATGACTGGTGGAAGAGAGTCAGGCGTGTTCTACTGACGCTGAAAGACAAATTCCAGATACAAATATTTTGGCATTATTATACAATAGATAGCCTTAATCACTGTCAGGCTATAACTAGCATTCTGAGATTACATTACTACACACAGATCATAAATTTAATGGAAGCTAGTGAGCCATCCATCTAATGTCAGCAGGCTAGCTAACAGTAAGATTTAAAACCTCTTGAGACTAGGGGGCAGTATTTTGATGTTTGGATGAAAAACTAACAAATGAAACTGCCTATTTCTCAGGCCCAGAAGCTAGAATATGCTATTAACCTCTTGAAACTCTGGGGGCGCTATTTCATTTTTGGATAAAAAACGTTCCCGTTTTAAACAAGATATTTTGTCACAAAAAGATGCTCGACTATGCATATAATTGATAGCTGTGGAAAGAAAACACTCTGGATTTTCCAGAACTGCAAAGATATTGTCTGTGAGTGCCTCAGAACAGGAGCTACAGGCAAAACCAAGATGAAACTGCAACCAGGAAATGAGCAGGATTTCCATTGTCTCCTTATATGGCTGTGAATGCGACAGGAATGAGCCTGCCCTATCTATCGTTTCCCCAAGGTGTCTAAAGCATTGTGACGTATTTGTAGGCATATCATTGGAAGATTGACCATAAGAGACTACATTTGCCAGGTGTCCGCCCGGTGTCCTCCGTCGAAATTGGTGCGTCATTTTCAGCTGCTGGTATTTTTCCATGGGATTCTGAGACGAAAGCAGGCTACCACGAACGGCATATCAATGAAGAGATATGTGAAAAAGCACCTTGAGGATTGATTCTAAACATCGTTTGCCATGTTTCGGTCGATATTATGGAGTTAATTTGGAAAAAGTTTGACGTTTTGGTGACTGAATTTTCGTTTAGTTTCGGTAGCCAAATGTGATGTACAAAACGGAGCGATTTCTCCTACACAAAGATTCTTTCAGGAAAAACTGAACATTTGCTATGTAACTGAGAGTCTCCTCATTGAAAACATCCAAAGTTCTTCAAAGGTAAATGATTTTATTTATTTGGTTATCTGGTTTTTGTGAAAATGTTGCGTGCTAAATGCTACGCAAAATGCTAAGCTAGCTTGCAATACTCTTACACAAATGCTTGATTTGCTATGGTTCAAAAGCATATTTTGAAAATCTGAGATGACAATGTTGTTAAGAAAAGGCTAAGCTTGAGAGCAGGCATATTATTTTCATTTCATTTGCGATTTTCAGAAATCGTTAACGTTGCGTTATGCTAATGAGCCTGAGGCTGTATTCACGATCCCGAATACGGGATGGGTAGTATCAAGAAGTTAATTGGCAGATTAGTGTAAAAACCACTCTAAAGTTTCCAAAATATTGTCTGTGAGTATAACATAACTGATATTGCAGGTGAAAACCTGTGGAAAATCCAACCAGGAAATGCTGTTATTTTGAAACCTCTCTGTTCCATTGCAAGCCTGTCCTCCATTTAAAGGGATATCAACCAGATTCCTTTCCCTATAGCTTCCACAACGTGTGAACAGTCTTTATACATAGTTTCAGGCTTTTATTCTGAAAAAATGAGGTAGAATGACCACATCGTGTCAGTGGAAAGCTATGTGTTCCCAGAGGTTTGCATGCGCGAGCAGCTTGGAGCAGACCTTTTCTCTCTCTCTCTCCTGTTGAAATACTATGGAATATTTATTGTAAAAACAACCTGAGGATTGATTATAAAAAAGGTTTGACATGTTTCTACGAACGTTACGGATGCTATTTGGAATTGTCGTCTGCCCGGTCGTGACCGCTCGAGCCTGTGGATTTCTGAACATATCGCGCCAAACAAATGGAGGTATTTTGGATAAAAAACTAATCTTTATAGAACAAAAGGAACATTTGTGTAACTGGGAGTCTCGTGAGTGCAAACATCCGAAGATCATCAAAGGTAAGCGATTCATTTTATTGCTTTTCTGATTTTCGTGACCAGTGTACTTGGATGCTAGCTGTTTGTAATGTTTTGTCTACTGAGAGAGATGTCCTTACATAAACGCTTGGTATACTTTCGCTGAAAAGTATTTTCGAAATTTGACACGCCAGGTGGATTAACAACAAGCTAAGCTGTGTTTTGCTGTATTGCACTTGTTATTTCATGAAAATTAAATATTTTTAGTAATTTAATTTGAATTTGGCGCTCTGCAACTCAGCGGATGTTGACGAAAATGATCCCGGTGACAGGATGGGTGCATCAAGAAGTTAAATTATACAATACAGAACAAACCACGGTACATTAGCACTGAGGCGGTGTGCCCTCATAGAAAGTCCACTGTCAAAGCTTCCCAGTAAAGCAATAAAACATTACAGAAAAATGTTAACAGTTGCCCACATTAACATATGTATCCTATGAAACAATGTTCATGAAATTGATAGCATGCTAGTAACACATGATTCATATTCTGATTATCTCTGAAATTTAGATAATACCTTTGATGATGCAGCAGTAGCAATACATACAATGCATTCGTCAACAAGTATTCAGAAGACATCCCTTTTTCCACATTTTGTTAGGTTACAGCCTTATTCTAAAATGGATTAAAGAATAATTAATTCTCAATCTTCACACAGTACCCTATAATGCCAAAGTGAAAACAGGTTTTTAGAATTTTTGCAAATTTATTGAAAACAGAAATACCTTATTTACATACATATTCAGACCTATGGGTGATGAAGAGATCATATTACCACCACACTGGCGGTCACAAGGCAGTAAAATTCCACGTGACAGTTTAGTCATGGTAATTAGGTTTCTGCAAACCCTGATGCTGCTGATGGTCATTAGTAGCCTACCGAACTTGCTAACTGCCTGGAACTCAGCACTCTATTGTCCCTATAAGCACTCTGAAATCTAATCAAACACTTCATGAGAGCCCATGAGCTCATGTTGCGCTACATTTCCAAAGGCCTTGAAATTCCACAAGAAAACAGAGTGATGGCCTCTATTATAAAGAGGAGAATCCTGTCAGCTTTCTATAGGCTAGCCCTACTATATTTATTTCTCAACTTTCCTAATATTAACCACATTGCTTATCTTTACAACAGGGGTATAGCCCACCAGCATTGTACAAAAATTAACCACAGGAAAAGTGTCTTCCATTAGCTAATGTAAGTGCCGAGATTACATGTATCTTTCCCCTGCCCTTGTTTCAAGTCAGGTGCATAATAATAGTCCATTCTAAATAAAAAATAATTTCACACATGCAGTGACTTGCGAAAGTATTCGGCCCCCTTGAACCTTTGCGACCTTTTGCCACATTTCAGGCTTCAAACATAAAGATATAAAACTGTATTTTTTTGTGACGAATCAACAACAAGTGGGACACAATCATGAAGTGGAACGGCATTTATTGGATATTTCAAACTTTTTTTACAAATCAAAAACTGAAAAATTGGGCGTGCAAAATTATTCAGCCCCTTTACTTTCAGTGCAGCAAACTCTCTCCAGAAGTTCAGTGAGGATCTCTGAATGATCCAATGTTGACCTAAATGACTAATGATGATAAATACAATCCACCTGTGTGTAATCAAGTCTCTGTATCAATGCACCTGCACTGTGATAGTCTCAGAGGTCCGTTAAAAGCGCAGAGAGCATCATGAAGAACAAGGAACACACCAGGCAGGTCCGAGATACTGTTGTGAAGAAGTTTAAAGCCGGATTTGGATACAAAAAGATTTCCCAAGCTTTAAATATCCCGAAAATATTGAAATGGAAGGAGTTGCAGACCACTGCAAATCTACCAAGACCTGGCCGTCCCTCTAAACTTTCAGCTCATACAAGGAGAAGACTGATCAGAGATGCAGCCAAGAGGCCCATGATCACTCTGGATGAACTGCAGAGATCTACAGCTGAGGTGGGAGACTCTGTCCATAGGACAACAATCAGTCGTATATTGCACAAGAAGAAAGCCATTTCTTAAAGATATCCATAAAAAGTGTCGTTTAAAGTTTGCCACAAGCCACCTGGGAGACACACCAAACATGTGGAAGAAGGCGCTCTGGTCAGATGAAACCAAAATTGAACTTTTTGGCAACAATGCAAAAAGTTATGTTTAGCGTAAAAGCAACACAGCACATCACCCTGAACACACCATCCCCACTGTCAAACATGGTGGTGGCAGCATCATGGTTTGGGCCTGCTTTTCTTCAGAAGGGACAGGGAAGATGGTTAAAATTGATGGGAAGATGGATGGAGCCAAATACAGGACCATTCTGGAAGAAAACCTGATGGAGTCTGCAAAAGACCTGAGACTGGGATGGAGATTTGTCTTCCAACAAGACAATGATCCAAAACATAAAGCAAAATCTACAATGGAATGGTTCAAAAATACACATATCTAGGTGTTAGAATGGCCAAGTCAAAGTCCAGACCTGAATCCAATCGAGAATCTGTGGAAAGAACTGAAAACTGCTGATGTTGAATAAAATACACCTTACGGAACAGCAGGGAGAGTGAAGAGACGCACGAATACACATACTAACACATGCACTCCACAAACAAATACACATTTCGTATAGTAGATATGTGTTAGTGGAGTAGTTGCGCGAGGGGACACACTTAATATGATGTGAAATGCGTTATGAAATTGAATTTCATGTAATATTTTTAATTGTATATCACTGCCTTAATGTTGCTAGACCCCAGGAAGTATAGCTGCTGCCTTGTGCGTCTGTAACTCTCACTCATCATTATTTACTCAGGATTATCCATAATCATGGTAGCATCCATATTAATGTAGAGTGTTTAGAAACCTGTTCTTATTTACATAAACAATTACTCCAAAATGACACAATACATAATTTACCATTCATTTACAATGGGCACAAAATAATCCCCCCAAAACTGACCTAATACGTTTGGTCTCCTAAAACGTGGTGACTGTACATAAATTGCTGTAATTTCTAAACGGTTAACCAGATATGGATAAAATATCCTCATATGAAAGCTGACAGTCTGCACTTTAACATCATAGTAATCGTCTCAATGAAAAGTGCTGGAGTACTGAGCCAAAACAACCACAAAAGTTGTCACTGTCCCAATACTTTTGGAGCTCACTGTAAATATGAACATTTATTGAGGTTTTGAGATGTCAATATCCCAATGTGTAGAATGAGAAGATGAAGTAAGCCCAGACAAAATGTATGTGTTCATGATTTATTAATATCAAACATGTTTTTAGAAGTTTCAATTATTATTATTTTTATATCAGCCTGTCCCCACATTCTCCCTAGTGCTGTAATCGATTAATGGCTTTAATTTAGCAATGTGAGGTTCCTCCATGATGGTTTCTCGATGTCTTGAAGATGGTGCCATTTAGCAAATGAGGCTCTGTGACAACGCAGTGGATTTGATGTTTCTATGTTTATTAGTTACAGAAACCAAAAGCCCTGTGTGTGTGGTCTGTGTGTGCTCATAGGAAGGCTATTGGTGGTGGTGTGTGTGGCCTGTGTGTTGTTCTGAAGGCTCAGCTGGGGGAGTGTTGTCGGGTGGGTGGTTTGGGGGATGTTTCACAAGTTGTACCAAGTGCTCTAAAGTGAGGGACCCACAAGCAATTAGCCAGAACCCACACCACGGTGGCCTTTCGGTGTCACTCACTGATTGATGCAGGGCTGTAAACTACAGTATATCCTAGGCTCACACAGTTCTGTGAAGGGACATCATGCATGCAAATGCTGTGAGGTAAGCTTTGAGCATTACTTTCTCTAATGATAGGCTGTTACTTGAAAGCTGTACTGTACATAGTACACTCTTAGAAAAAAAGTTACATCTAGAACCTCAGTGTTATATATCTGTACTTATAAGAGAACCTTTTGAAGAATCCTTTTTTAAAATTCAAACGGTTCTCCTATGAGGACAGGCAAATAACCCATTTGGAACCCATTTTATAAGTGTAGATTACTGTAAGGTCTTAGAACGTTTTAACTTCCATGAGAAATGCAATTTAGGCTGTGCACATTTTACACAACCTCAGGTAAATTATGAGGGAAAGACATTTTAGTTGTGCTATCTAGAACCTAAAAGGGTTCTTCAGCTGTCCCCATAAATAACAATTTTTGGTTCCAGGTAGAACCCTTTTGTGTTCTGTGTAGAATCCTTTCCACAGGGGGTTCTACCTGGATCCCAAAAGGGTTCTACCTGGAACCAAAAAGATTTCTATGGGAACAGCTGAATAACCCTTTTGGAACCCTTTTTTCTAAAAGTGTACAAGTCAATTGAGCAGTTTGTTTAAGTCTTAAGTCAATTTATTAGCGGCAGAGATCTTATTTTAGAAGACTTGCAGTTAATTAGTCAATTCAATTAAATACACTCTCGATACACATTAAGCAGCTGCAAATTATTTTCTTTCTGGTGACAGTTCATAATGGAATGTCAAATTAATTGACTGTTTTCATGTATATCTGTTAATTAAAAAATAATGAAGCTATTGCACTATACTGTCTAATTAGCTTCTCTGGCGTTCACTTAGATTTTTTTAAATTGCTCAAACCTGTTTGTGTTGTACTATTTAAAATACAGCAACTCTTAAGTATTTTCCACTCTTATTGACGGAACTTCTTTCATTAGTGGTCAAATTAACCATTCTACTCCCTTCTAATAACCTTTTCACACTTTCATGCCAACCTGTATTCTGCTGGCTCAGATATTTTCTTTTCACACTGTCCTTTCCAGCACGATTCCAGCAACGTTGGTGAATCCATAACCAGGTGGTACAGCTGTGTAAAAAGGAAAAGTGTCAATATTTGCTGTTAAACTTTATTTTAACGGTCCGTAAAAAAAACATTTATTCGGCATTTACAAAAAAATTGCACACCATTTAGGTGTAGGTTAGGTAAGGGTAATGGTTAGGGTTAGGGTTACAAAGTGCTCACATTAGATTAGGGCCTGCAAAAAAAAAAATTATGGTTAGTAAATAGTTTATAAATGTGGGAGTAATGATTAATAAATGGATTATTACGAATCATCAATGGCAACAACTTGCCACAGTCCAAACCACTCTCTCTGAACAACCAACCAGTGGAGGTGGTTGAGTGTTTCAAATACCTAGAGACACAAATTGACAACAGGCTGAGTATTACAGAGAATGAAGACTGTATTTTGTCTGAAAAGGAAAGCCAGAACTTTTTTGGAAGTATACTTAGGGTCATTGTTCATTTGGAAGACCCATTTGCGACCAAGATTTAGCAACGCACCCCCACAACAAGATGCTGCCACCCCCGTGCTTCACGGTTGGGGTGGTGTTCTTCGGCTTGCAATCCTCCCCGTTTTTCCTCCAAACATAACGATGGTCATTATGGCCAAACAATTATATTTTTGTTTCATCAGACCAGAGGACATTATTCCAAAAAGTATGATCTTTGTCCCCATGTGCAGTTGCAAACCGTAGTCTGGCTTTTTTATGGCGGTTTTGGAGCAGTGGCTTCTTCCTTACTGAACGGCCTTTCAAGTTATGTCGATATAGGACTTGTTTTACTGTGGATATAGATACGTTTGTAACTGTTTCCTCTAGCATCTTCACAAGGCCTGTGCTGTTGTTCTGGGATTGATTTGCACTTTTCACACCAAATTGCGTTCATTTCCCGGAGAAGGAATGCGTCTTCTGAGGGCTGCGTGGTCCCATCGTGTTTATACTTGTGTACTATTGTTTGTACAGATGAACGTGGTACCTTCAGGCATTTGGAAATTGCTCCCTTGTATACCCAAAATGTCCATTTATGAAGACTGTCAGATCCAGGAAAAACACTGTTTTTAAACGCAACGTTATTTTTTTTTATTAAAAAAGTTGCCTATAAACTTTGACAAAACACTTCAAACTACTTTTGTAATCATACTTTAGGTATTAGTAAACGTTAATAAACGATCAAATTGATCACGGAGCGATCTGTATTCAATAGGCACAAGTTTGGAAAACGTAGCCAGCTTTTCCGGTTCCATTTTTCATAGCTGTGGACCTGAAAACCGGATGTGGCTATTACTCAGATGACCAAGGATTTAGTTGAATCGAAATCACAACACTGGCGACATCGTGTGGAAGCTGTAGGAACTGTAATCCCATCCTTAAGTATTTTCCTTCCAATAGACAATACATAGACTGGCGGAGTTTGTGATCAGGTTTCCTTGTGATTTTGACCACGGAACTCGTTCTGTTATAGTCACAGACACCATTGAACCAGTTCTAGAAACTTCAGAGTGTTTTCTATGCACACATACTAATCATATGCATATATATATATACTATATTCCTGGCAGGAGTAGCAGGACGTTGAAATGTTGCGCGATTTTTAACAGAATGTTGAAAAAAGTAGCCCGATCTCTAAGAGGTTTTAACAATAAATTTGTGGAGTGTTTGAAAAATGAGTTTTAATGACTCCAACCCAATTGTATGTAAACTTCAGACTTCAACTGTATTTCTATGTGATCCTTTTAATGGAAGGATTGGCCAAAGAAAAATGTCTATCCTGGACGGGCAATAAAGTGTTATTCTATTCTATAAAGTGTTACTTCTACTGAGGAATGAATTTGTATGACACCATAACATATTCATACAAAAAAACTGTTTTAAGTAAAATCTTAACTCTTGTCTAAAGCCGAAAAATACATGAATGTCAAATGCTAATATGACCTAACAAGGGTTTTCAGCATAAGCAGCTTGACTACTGCTCAAGTAATGCAGCTTTATTGATCTACTGTACTTCAATAACAGATGTACTCACATTGGATGGGTTGATTAGGATTAAAACCTTTTCTCAAACAACCTAACACATACTTTTAAATTAGATTAACCCCATTCATGTACTTGGTAATATAAACATGTTTTTTCATGTAATACAAATGGTAACAAAGTCAAGACCAAAGGGTCAAATTTTGAAAAAATATATATTTTTTCAAATATTCATCACCTTCTAGAAAAGTGCTTTCTGGGGCATCGCTGGCTCAAAACCTATCATCGCATCTATAATACTGTAGTTCTTTCTACTGACTCAGAACAGGTTGGATTCACAAGCCATAGACACCCACAATCTCCCTGCGCACATCTGAGGTCAAAGGGCAAAGGCAATACAGTGTGCTTTTGATATAACAAGCAAGATATCAGCAAACGAAAACTGCTGCCCTCCTGGTAAGAGCCATTACTCGCGAATAGTATTTCTAATCATGGACCCACAGAGACCAACTTTTAAAAAGTATCACTTTACCTGCTCGGATAGCTGATGTATAAATTTAGTGAGGGAAATACAAGTCTCCAGCTTCAGTTTTGCAATTCGTTCCAGTCATTGGCAGCAGAGAACTGGAGGAAAAGGAGGCCAAAGGAGGTGTTGGCTTTGGGGATGACCAGTGAGATATACCTGCTGGAGCGTGTGCTAATAAGGGTGGGTGTTGTAACTGTGACCAGTGAGCTGAGAAGGCGGAGCTTTACCTCGCAAAGACTTATAGATGGCCTGAGCCAGTGGACCTGGCGATGACTACGTAGCGAGGGCCAGCCGATTAGAGCATACAGGTCGCAGTGGTGGGTGGTATATGGGGCTTTGGTGACAAAATGGATTGCACTGTGATAGACTGCATCCAGTTTTCTGAATAGAGTGTTGGAGGCTATTTTGTAAATGACATTGCCGAAGTCGAGTATCGGTAGGATAGTCAGTTTGTTAACAACATTGGCCAAAAAAGGGCCAGATTTATACAGAATGGTGTCGGCTGTAAAGAGGTGGATCAGAGAATCACCCACAGCAAGAGTAACATCGTTGATATATACAGAGAAAAGAGTCGACCCAAGATTTGAACCCTGTGGTACCCCCATAAAGACTGCCAGAGGTCCAGACAACAGGCCCTCCGATTTGACACAGTGAACTTATCTGAGAAGTAGTTGGTGAACCAGGCGAGGCAGTCATTTAAGAAACCAAGGCTGTTGAAAGCCTTGGCCAGGTCGATGAAGATGGCTGCACAGTACAATCTTTTATCGATGGCGGTTATGATATCGTTTAGTACCTTGAGCGTGGCTGAGGTGCACCAGTGACCAGCTCGGAAACTGGATTGCACAGCGGAGAAGGTATGGTGGGATTCGAAATGGTCAGTGATCTGTTTGTTAACTTGGCTTTCAAAGACTTTAGAAAGGCAGGTCAGGATGGATATAGGTCAATAACAGTTTGGGTCTAGCGTGTCTCCCCCTTTGAAGAGGGGGATGACCGCAGCAGCATTCCAATCTTTAGGAATCTTGGACGATACAAAAGAGAGGTTGAACAGACTGGTAATAGGGGTTGCAACATGGCGGCGGATAATTTTAGAAAGAGAGAGTCCAGATTGTCTAACCCAGCTGATTTTTAAGGGTCCAGGTTTTGCAGCTGTTTCAGAACATCTGCTATCTGGATTTGGGTGAAGGAGAAGCTGGGGAGGCTTGGGCAAGTTGCTGCGGGGGGTGTGGAGCTGTCGGTTGGGGTAGCCAGGAGGAAAGCATGGCCAGCCGTAGAGAAATGCTTCTTGAAATTCTCGATTATCGTGGATTTATTGGTGGTGATAGTGTTACCTAGCTTCAGTGCAATGGGCAGCTAGGAGGAGGTGCTCTTATTCTCCATTGACTTAGTGTCCCAAAAGCTTTTGGAGTTAGAGCTACAGGATGCACATTTCTGTTTGAAAATGCTAGCCTTTGCTTTCCTGACTGACTGTGTGTTTGTTCCTGACTTCCCTGAACAGTTGCATACGTCGGGGACTATTCAATGCTGTTGCAGTCTGCCACAGGGTGTTTTTGTGCTGGTCGAGGGCACTCAGGTTTGGAGTGATCCAAGGGATATATCTGTTCTTTGTTGATTGATATATCTGTTCTTTGTTGATTGGGAGAGCTAGCTAAGACAATAATGGGAAAGACAACAACAGCTAATCAGCTAAGACAACAACAACAGGTAAAATGGCGATGAATGGGCAGAGAGGGTCAGTTAACTACACACAGGACCTGACTTCAAGTCTGGTGCTGACAGATAAACAAAAAATAAACTAAATGGAGTACCGTGATTAACCTCTCTTGGGTAGGGGGCATTAGTATTTTGACATCCGGATGAAAAGCGTGCCCAAACTAAACTGCCTGTTACTCCGGCCCAGAAGCTAGGATATGCATATAATTGGTAGATTTGGATAGAAAACACTCTGGTTTTTGGAAAAATTTGCCAGAAATTTTAGTTTTTCTAGGTGGCTCCCACGTAGTGTTTCCATGACAATAAAGACAATAACGATTCTCTGTCTTCAATTTTATTGTTTATTTACGTATTAGGGTAACTAATGTTAGATTATAAACATTATATGACATGTTTAGAAAAGTTTATTAGTAATGTTTGGGATTCCTTTTGTATGCATTTTGATGAAGGGAAACTGGTGGATTATTGACTGAAGCGCGCCAGATATAAAACAACAAAAGGACCATTTGTGATTTAACTGGGACTTTTGGAGTGCCAACAGAAGAAGATCATCAAAGGTAAGGCATTAATTATATCGCTATTTCTGACATTCGTGTCGCACCTGCCTGGTTGAAATGTGTTTTTCATGTGTTTGTATGCGGGGCGCTGTCCTCAGATAATCGCATTGTGTGCTTTCGCTATAAAGCCTTTTAGAAATTTGACACAACGGCTGGAATAACAAGAAGTTAACTTCTTGCGACTATCAAACCAGGATCCGGGAGCGTAATCATAGCCTCAAACTAATTACCATAACGCAGCGGACATACATCTTCCTACAAAATCTTCCTATTCATGAAAATCACAAATGAAATATATTGAGACACAGCTTAGCCTTTTGATAATCACACTGTCATCTCAGACATTCAAAATATGCTTTACAGCCAACGCTAGACAAGCATTTGTGTAAATTTATCATGGCATAATGCTATGCTAGGCTCTGCTGGCAGCAGGCAACATTTTCACGAAAATGAGAAAAGCAATCAAATTAAATAATTTACCTTTGAAGAACTCCAGATGTTGTCACTCAGGAGACTCCCAGTTAGATAGCAAATGTTCCTTTTTTCCCCAAATATTATTTTTGTAGGCGAAGTAGCTCCCTTTTGTTCGTCATGTTTGGCTGAGAAATCGACCGGAAAATGAGGTCACTACAACGCCAAACTTTTTCCAAATTAGCTCCATAATATCAACAGAAACATGGCAAACGTTTGTTTTAGAATCAATCCTCAAGGTGTTTTTCACATAACAATTCGATAATATATCCGTCGGGACAATTGGTTTCTCATAAGAAGCGATTCGAAAAATGTCTACTTGTGTACTTTACGCAAGATTTACTGCGTGAGCCATCATGTGACCACTTGCTAAATGTGGTCCCTTATGGCTATTCGTCAACATAAATGTGTGAAAATACGTCACAATGCTGTAGACACCTTGGGGAATACGTAGAAAACGTAAGCTCATTCGTAGCTCATTCACAACCATATAAGGAGTCATTGGCATGAGGCGGTTTCAAAAAAATGTGTCACTTCCTGATTGGATTTTTATCTGGGTTTCGCCTGTAGCATCAGTTCTGTTGCACTCATAGACAATATCTTTGCAGTTTTGGAAATGTCAGAGTGTTTTCTATCCAAAGCTGTCAATTATATGCATAGTCGAGCATCTTTTCGTGACAAAATATCCTGTTTACAACGGGAACGACGTGTCCAGAAATACAAAGATCTTCTCTGTGCGTGCCTATAACGTGAGCTTCAGGCAAAACCAAGATGAGATGGCATCCAGGAAATGACAAGGATTTTTGAGGCTCTGTTTTTCATGATCTCCTTATATGGCTGTGAACGCAAGAGGAATGAGTCAACCCTTTCTGTCGTTTCCCCAAGGTGTCTGCAGCATTGTGACGTATTTGTGGGCAGATCATTGGAAGATTGACCATAACAGACCACATTTACCACGTGTCCGCCCGGTGTCCTGCGCCGAAATTGGTGCGCAAAGTCACCTGCCAGTATTTTTCCATGCGATACAGAGAGGAAAGCAAGCTTCCACGAACTGCATGTCAATGAAGAGATATGTGAAAAAACACCTTGAGGATTGATTCCAAACAACGTTTGCCATGTTTCGGCCGATATTATGTAGTTAATCCGGAAAAAGTTTCACGTTGTAGGTGACTGCATTTTCGGTTCGTTTCGGTAGCCAGACGCAATGTAGAAAACGGAACGATTTCTCCTACACACAGACGCTTTCAGGAAACACTGCGCATTTGGTATGTGACTGAGAGCCTCCTCATTGAAAACATCAGAAGCTCTTCAAAGGTAAATGATTTTATTTATTTGGTTATCTGGTTTTGTGAAAATGTTGCGTGCTACATGCTACACAAAATGCTATGCTAGCTTTGCATACTCTTACACAAATTAGTCAATTTCTATGGTTCAAAAGCATATTTTGAAAATCTGAGATGACAGTGTTGTTAAGAAAAGGCTAAGCTTGAGAGCAAAGGCATTATTTTAATTTTATTTGCGATTTTCAGAAATCGTTAACGTTGCGTTATGCTAATGAGCCTGAGGCTTTAGTCACAAACCCGGATCCGGGTTGGGGAGTTTCAAGAAGTTAACCAACTGAGCCACGAATAGTCAGCAGAACCCAGAAGATGAGGCAGACACAGCAGTACTTAAGACGGTGTATTTAATAATGTAAAAAGGAGAAGTCCTTCAATACAAAAATGGCAAATCCAAAAGGTGGTAGGAATAGCACAAAAAAGCCTAAAGAGATACTCAAAAACAAAAACAGAATTCCACAAGAGCATCCACCGGAATCGACAAGAATACACAGAACACTAGGGCTGGGTGCTAACATACAAACACAGAGCACAGAACTGAGGGAAACTAAGGGTTTAAATACAATCAGGGGAAACGAGGCACAGGTGCAAATAATAATGGGGAACAAGGGAAAAAACATAAGGTCAAAAAGCACAATGGGGGCATCTAGTGACCAAAACCCGGAACAACCCTGGCCAAATCCTGACAGGGAACGTTTGTTATCCAGAAATGAAAATACTGCCCCCTAGTTACAAAAGGTTAAGCTTTATTTGGATGTATTACACTTGTGATATTATGAAAGTTAAATATTTGTAATACTGTAGTTTGAATTTCGAGCTCTGCAATATCACCGGATGTGAAAAAGATAGAAGTTAACTACTAGTAACTCCCCATCCCAGGTCCGGGAGCGTAATCATCAACTGACACTAATTAGCATAACGCAACAGACATAAATATTCCTAGAAAATATTCCTATTCATGAAAATCACAAGTGAAATATTTTGAGACACAGCTTAGCCTTTTGTTAATCACCCTGTCATCTCATATTTTTTTAATATGCTTTACAGCCAAAGCTAGACAAGCATTTGCGTAATTTTATCGATAGCCTAGCATAGCATTTTGTCCAGCTAGCTGCAGGTAACTTGGTCACGGAAATCATAAAAGCAATCAAATGAAATCGTTTACCTTTGATGAGCTTCGGATGTTTTCGCTCACAAGACTCCCAGTTAGATAGCCAATGTTCCTTTTTTCCCAAAATATTATTTTGTAGGCGAAATAGCTCCGTTTGTTCTTCACGTTTGGCGAGAATCACTCTGAGAAACATCAGGTGACCACTTGCGCAATGTAGCCGCTTACAGGTATTCTTCAACATAAATGCGTAAAACCCCATTCACTGCTCAATAGGGATGCATTGGAACGCAGAGCTTTCAAAATATGAGTCACTTCCGGATTGGATTTTTCTCAGGCTTTCGCCTGCAATATCAGTTCTGTTATACTCACAGACAATATTTTTACAGTTTTGGAAACTTTCGAGTATTTTCTATCCTAAGCTGACAATTATATGCATATTCTAGCATCTTATTCTGACAAAATATCCCGCTTACAACGGGAACGTAATTTTTCAAAAAATGAAAATACTGCCCCCTAGTCACAAAAGGTAAAGAACAGTCCAGCAGGCATCAGCTATGTAGCCAGGTGATCATAGGGTCCAGTGAACAGCAATATATGAGACAGGGAAGCCGCTGGATAGTCGTTACTGCCTAGCAAATGGGAGACACAGCGTTTAGCAGGCCGGGGATTGTAGAAGCGCCTGCTCTGACATCCGGCAAAGGCCGGTTGGGGGCATATCGGATGGAGTTACATCAGCAGACCATTAGTGGTGGACCGGCGGAGCTTTTTGTTGACAAAAGGGTCCAGGCTAGTTGGCGAAAGAGGTATTGTATTCGTAGTAATATTGTTTGCTAGCCAGGAGATGCGCCTGGCTCATGGCTGACTGGTGCTAGCTTCGGGACAGGGGCGTTAGCCACTATAGCCACTCGGTAGCAGCTAGCTAGCAGCGATGATCTGATGCAAAGTTCCAGAGCTTACAGCAAGGATCCTGTGAAGTAGTGGAATTCTAGCCCTGTTGGGGAAGAGACCTGGAGGCATCAGCTGTGTAGCCGAGTGATCACTGAGCAGCCCGGGAGGTGGGCCTGGCTCATAGCTAGCTTCAGGGCTTGGCCACTCGGTGTTAGCTAGCTAGCTGTGATGATCAAGAGTAATGGTCCAGTGCTCACGGCAGGAATCCGGCAACTGTTTTCCAGGCTAAAAGCGTCTGGAGTCTGTGCCGAAGGTAAAGGCCTCTAGCAGTGGCTGACAAAGACTAATTAGCTAGTAGCTAATTAGCTGTTTAGCCTTTGATGGCTAGCTTCTGATGGAGGTTCTGGCTAAAAGGTCTGAAAAATATCAGATCCATATCAAATTTGGTGAAGCAGGTTACCGGAAGGTATATTTCATTAAAAAAAAATGGAAAAGAGATTTAAAATTAATTGAAATCTATACATAAAAAGGCGATAAATACAGAATCTACAGGAGAGAACGACAAACCACGTCTGCACTGCTACGCAATCTTGGATCTATTTTTGGTTTGGAGTATAGGAGAAGAAGAATGTGTTTTTGGCCAATATTCTGATGCCAGGCTGAGATCTCACTCAGTGAATAACAGTGCCGGAGGGAGGTAGGTGCTATAGGCTACAAGTGGTAAAGTGATCCCATCAATACAAACGGTAATCAGGCACAGAATGTAAAACAGGCAGCCGCTTATAACCCTCTGGTGACCTCCACAAACCCTCAGCCTGGAGGCATAATACTCCATCAGTCAGCTTGGAGGCATCTCGAACTTGGCTTTCACAGGATCGATATCGAGCATGTAATCGATTCCGATATTTGATACCCACTCAAGTAGATTCATTACAATGGATTATAATAGAGCATGATCTGATAGAAAGTTGCTCAACACAATAATGGGAGATAGAGGAGCTCACCCCTCGCTGGGATGGAATAGGTTTTGTAAACTTCGCCCACCCGTGGCTCGATGAAGTGGCATGGCTAAATAGTATGGATTTAGATGGGGCGAGTTGTTGCTTCAGTTGCAAGGTACTGGGTGTGTGTATGTGTTGTGTGTCTGGGCAGCCATTAGATGTAGAGGGGAGTAGTTAGAGGTGTGTGTGTGTGTGTGTGTGTGTGTGTGTGTGTGTGTGTGTGTGTGTGTGTGTGTGTGTGTGTGTGTGTGTGTGTGTGTGTGTGTGTGTGTGTGTGTGTGTGTGTGTGTGGTGAAACACGGTCTCTGCATGAGGCATTTTGTCAATAAGCCGTAAGGAGAAGATATTTCGCCCCGACTCAGTTGGAGGGTAACTTTGAGCACAGGGTTTGTGGACTTGGGGGCGTACACTGGAGGTGAGTAATGAAAACTGGGACTATGTTTGCAATTGAGAGTGAAGAGCGAGGTGTGTTCATATTTCTCCCAGCCAATGTTACACAGACAGCAAGAGCTGCAAGAGTGTGTGTGTGTGCCTCAACCACAGGTGACGCACTGAGAATGCCATCAAGCCCCAAACAACGTCTTAAATCCCCTTCATCAGTTTATCATCAGTTTTCTATCTGGGTTAAGATTTATAATTCTCACCCGTTTTACATCAATAACAGTTAAAACCTCCCATCGATATTAAAACATGGCCAACAGCTTGATTTCTAACCAATTGGGCTGTTGGCTTCCGTGGTAAATCAAATAATATTTTATTTATGGAGCCACCCTTGTCTGGATCCAAAAACGAGACCCTGATATCCCACTTTTCATCTTTTATCTATTCAAAAAAACTATTATAATATGGGAACCAAATCAGCTAAAGTAGAAGTTATGGCTATATTTGTTTGTAGATGGTATGTGAGATTCCAATCAACTGGAGACTCCGGTGCTCTGGCAGGTCTGAGGAGAGTTTCTAGATCCAGGCCTGTACTATTTTAATAAGAATTACCACAGAGGAGACAAACCATTTGGTTTGGATTCGGTTTCCCTGACAGAAAGTGGCTTAATTGTGTATACCTAGGCTTTAATCAATGGCAACATGTTGAGAATAACAACAGGAATGCAGACTCTGAACAAAGGACACGATGGAATCCCCCCCAAAAATTCTAAAATAAATCATATATAAACTTTGGTATGAGTTATGAGTAACATTAGACATAGACTGATAGGTTGTTCAATAGACCGTAGAGAGCAGATAACTCCCTCTCAGTCTCCACCAGTCTCATGTCGGGTGATGTTCATTCCTGAGATTCAACAGACACTTTCTGTTAACTTGAAACTCCCCATCCCGGATCCGGGATCGTGACTAAAGCCTCAGGCTCATTAGCATAACGCAACGTTAACGATTTCTGAAAATCGCAAATAAATTGAAAATAATGCGCCTACTCTCAAGCTTAGCGTTTTCTTAACAACACTGTCATCTCAGATTTTCAAAATATGCTTTTGAACCATAGCAATTGACTAATTTCTGTAAGAGTATGCTAAGCTAGCTTAGCATTTTGAGTAGCATTTAGCACACAACATTTTCACAAAAACCAGATAACCAAATAAATAAAATCATTTACCTTTGAAGAGCTTCGGATGTTTTCAATGAGGAGACTCTCAGTTACATAGCAAATGCGCAGTTTTTCCTGAAAGCGTCTGTGTGTAGGAGAAATCGCTCCGTTTTGTACATCACATTTGGCTACCGAAACGAACCGAAAATTCAGTCACCTACAACGTAAAACTTTTTCCGAATTAACTCCATAATATCGACCGAAACATGGCAAACGTTGTTTGGAATCAATCCTCAAGGTGTTTTTTCACATATCTCTTCATAGATATATCGTTCGTGGAAGCCTGCATTCTTCTCTAAATTCCATGGAAAAATACTTGCAGCTGACTTTTGCGCACCAATTTCGGCGCAGGACACCGGGCGGCCACCTGGTAAATGTGGTCTCTTATGGTCAATCTTCAATATCAATATGCCTACAAATACGTCACAATGCTGCAGACACCTTAGACTGATAGGTTGTTCAATAGACCGTAGAGAGCAGATAACTCCCTCTCAGTCTCCACCAGTCTCATGTCGGGTGATGTTCATTCCTGAGATTCAACAGACACTTTCTGTTAAATGCCACAAACAGAGAATTGTTCAATAATGGTTATTTATGGTAACCTTGTAGTTTAGGTTGAGGTGAACCCCACCTTTGACTATATGTCTCAAAAACCACAACTAAGAAACTGAGAGCTGTGGGGTATACTATAAAGTATGCAGAAACATAAACGCAACATGCAACAATTTCAAATTTCAGTTCAATAAATGAAATCAGTCAATTGGTGGTGACACTGAAAGACCTTTGTAAAAACTGATTTTCAATAAGAAAGATGCCTTTGTATCCATATACGCACCAAATTCACATGACAGCGTTTTTTTTGCTACTCTGACTAAATTGAAGCTTGAATTAGCATCAGCGTTTCGATTAGTCATCAGTGGTGACTTGAATGCTGTTTGAGAACATGCTTTAGACAGAATAGTACAACAGGACCTCTATATGGCAGGGGCCGAGCTCCCTGCCATCCAGGTCCTCTATATCAAGAAGGCCCGGAAAATCGTTAAGGACTCCAATCACCCAAACCATCTTTTTGCTTCCACTCAGCAAGCAGTACCGGTGCATCAAGTCTGACATAAACAGGCTCCTGTACAGCTTCTATCCCCAATGTGATAAGACTGCTAAATTGCTAACTAAATAGCTAACAAAAGGGGCTACGCAGACTATTTGAGTGGAACCTTCTATTTTATTCTTACTTTTGCAATGTCTCTATGTACAAGCACTGGGCCCTACACACTTATGCACAATCCAAAACACATACAAACACTTACTCCATCATTTGTTGACACACACTACATGACCAAAAGCTTGTCGAACATCACATTCCAAAATCATGGGCATTAATATGGAGTTGGTCCCCCCTTTGCTGCTATAACAGCCTCCACTCTTCTGGCTTTCCACAAGATGATGGAACATTGCTGCGGGGACTCTGCCACAAAAGCATTAGTGAGGTCAGGCACTGATGTTGGGTGATTAGGCCTGGCTTGCAGTCTGCATTCCAATTCATACCAAAGGTGTTTGATGGGGTTGAGGTCAGGGCTCTGTGCAGGCCAGTCAAGTTCTTCCACACCAATCTCAACAAACCATTTCTGTATGGACCTCACTTTGTGCAAGCGGCCATTGTCACATTGAAACAGGAAAGGGCCTTCTCAAACATTTGCAACAAAGATGGAAGAACAGAATATTATTGAATACCATTGTATGCTGTAGTGTTAAGATTTATCTTAAATGGAACTAAGGGGCCTAGCCCGAACCCTGAAAAACAGCCCCAGACCATTATTTATCCTCCACCAAACTTTACAGTGGGCAAAATGCATTCCGGCAGGTAGCGTTCTATTAACATCCGCCAAACCCAGATCTGTGTCTAATGGCTGCGAGCTTTTCACCACTCCAGCCGACACTTGGTATTGCGCATGGTGATCTTAGGCTTGTGTAAGCCTACTCGGCCATGGAAAACCATTTCATGGAGCTCCCACTTCACGTTCCCACTTCAGAATAATACTGTCAGTTGATCAGGGCAGAAATTTTACTAACTGACCTGTTGGAAAGGTGGAATCCACGTTAAAAAGTCAATGAGCTCCTAGGTAATGCCATTCTACTGCCAGTGTTTGTCTATGGAGATTACATGGCTGTGTATTCGATTTATACACCTGTCAGCAACGAGTGTGGCTGAAGGAGCAAAATCCAATAATTTGAAGGGGTGTACACATTAATACTGACTCTACACACCCACTCACATACAATCATCATAAACGCTGCAGCTACTCTGTTTATCATATATCCTGATGCCGAGTCACCTTACCCTGTATACATCTACCTCTATTGATTCAGTATCCCTGCACATGGTAAATATGGTACTGTAACTGACCCTGTATAAAATATGCTTACTTGCTTTATGTGTTTGTCTTTGGAGATTACATGGCTGTGTATTCGATTTATACACCTGTCAGCAACGAGTGTGGCTGAAGGAGCAAAATCCAATAATTTGAAGGGGTGTACACATTTATACTGACTCTACACACCCACTCACATACAATCATCATAAACGCTGCAGCTACTCTGTTTATCATATATCCTGATGCCGAGTCACCTTACCCTGTATACATCTACCTCTATTGATTCAGTATCCCTGCAAATGGTACATATGGTACTGTAACTGACCCTGTATAAAATATGCTTTCTTGCTTTATGTTCGTTATGTTCGTCTTATTTCTTATTTTATATCTCGTGTGTTTTTGTTCTACCTTGTTATTTTCAGTATTACATTGATATTGATTACTGCATCGTTTGGGTTAGAGCTTTCAAGAAAGGCATTTCACTGTGTATGTAACATTAAAACTTGAAGATGGGCTTGCAGTGAGCAGAGATCAATGGTTGGCTTAAACTGCTCAGCAAAGATGGGTAGTTGACATTGTTGTTATCGATCTGTAGCACTCAATCAATACATTTACCTTTCATTAAGACATTAAAACATACTCACGAATTGATGACATTTTTATTTCAAAATATATTTTTGATCTTATACCAACTGCTGACCATAATGCGAGCCATTGTACAACATATTTTACTTCTGACAGACCATGAGCAACCTCATGGCATTTTAACACCACGCTATTGCAACATGAATCGTTCTGCATGCAATTTGAGTCAGCTCTATTTTAATTTATAGCTATATATAAAAAATTACCCTCAAGTGCCCTAAAGGCACCCTCTGGGATGTGGTAAAGGGGTTCATAAGAAGCTTTTTCACACGATTTACCTTCTTAACAAAACCCGTTTCCTTAAAATTCAAGTACTTTAACAGAAACTGCCCTTGGCCGACCAGAAAATACACTTAGTAGCATCAACCCAAGCTGTATTCGAAGAGGGACCTTATCCAAAAAGAAGCTGGGTGTGTTACATTTGTGATATTTAATGGACATATTGGAGTGCCAACAGAAGAAGGTCTGCAAAGGTAAGGCAGAATTATATGAATTATATGTTATTTCTGACTTTTGAGTCGTGCCTGGCGGGTTGAATTATGATTTTCATGTGTATGTTTGACGGGGTGCCCTTCCTCAGATAAAAGCATGGTTTGCTTTTGCCGTAAAGCCTTTTTGAAACCTGACACTGTGGCTGGATTAACAAGAAGTTAATCTTTCTATAACATTTGTAAGATTTATTAAAAAGTATTATTATGAGTATTTCTGCTTTTGAATTTGGCGCGCTGCTATTTCACTGGGTGTTGTCCAATCAATCCCGTTAACTTTCCGCTAACGGAACCCTCCCCCATTCAGCTGAAAATTATAAATATTAGAAATGAGAAATGAGAAATATTTAACCTTCACACATTAACAAGTCCAATACAGCAAAAGAAAGATAAACATTTTGTTAATCTACCCATCATGTCCGATTTTTTTAAATGTTTTACAGCAAAAACACAACATATATTTATGTTAGATCACCACCAAATCCCAAAAAACACACAGCCATTTTCCCCAGCCAAAGATAGAGTCATAAACGCAGAATTAGAGGAAAAATTAATCATTAATCACCTTTGATAATCTCCATCAGATGACACCCATAGGACATCATGTTACACAATACATTTATGTTTTGTTCGATAATATGCATATTTATATCCACAAATATCGGTTTACATTAACGGCTTACAATTTATATTGACGGCATGTTCAGAAATGCCTAAGTTAGCTAATCTTGCCAATTAAAAAATAATTAACTTCTTAGTGATCCTTTCGTGCGCTAATCCCGTTAAACACACAGACAATCTTTTGACAGTTTTGGAAACTTTATAGTGTTTTCTATCCTAATCTGACAATTACATGCATATTCTAGTTTCTGGGGCTGAGAAATAGGCAGTTTCAAATGGGTACGTTTTTTAGCCAAAAACGAAAATACTGCCCCCTACACGCAAAAGGTTAACCAGACGTCCACTGCAGGAGTCTCGGTCTGACCCTGATGCCACAGTGCCAGAACCGGCTGGAACCCCAATACGCACCGAAAGGGGAGAGGATAGTGGAGGAGTGGCGAAGAGAGATCTGTGCCATCTCGGCCCAGGGCTCAAACGCTGCACACTCCCCCGGCCGGTCCTGACAACAGGACCGCAGAAACATGCCCACATCCTAGTTGACTCTCTCTACCTGCCCGTTACTCTCAGGGTGAAAAGCTGAGGTAAGGCTAATCGAGAACCCCAGATGTTCCTTGAACGCCTTCCAAACTCTCGACGTGAACTGGGGAACCCGATCAGACACTATATCCTCAGGCACACCGTAGTGCCAGAAGACGTGTGTAAACAGGGCCTCCGCAGTCTGTAGTGCCGTAGGGAGACCAGGCAGAGGGAGGAGACAACAGGACTTAGAAAAATGATCCACAACAACCAGGATCGTGGTATTTCCCTGTCAGGGGGGAAGATTCGTTAGGGAATCCACTGACAGATGTGACCAAGGTCATTGTGGAACGGGTAAGGGATGTAACTTACCTCTGGGCAGGTGTCTCGGAGCCTTACACTGGGCACACACCGAGCAGAAGGAGACATTAACCCTCACGTCCTTAGCCAAAGTGGGCCACCAGTACTTCCCAGTCAGACAGCGCATCGTCCGACCTATCCCTGGATGACCAGAGGAGGGAGACGTGTGGGCCCAAGAGATCAACTAGTCATGAACAGCAGACAGAATGTAAACGCCAAGCGGGACACTGGAGGGGAGCGGGACTTGTATGTGATGCCTGCTCAATGTTCGCATCCAGATCCCACACGACACGCGCTACCAGGCAGGAGGCTGGGAGTATGGGAGTTTGATCCATGGGCCGCTCCTCTGTGTCATACAGCCGGGACAGTGCGTCTGCCTTCTTATTCTGGGAATATGGTCTTCAAGACAGGGTAAACACATAACGGTTAAAGAACATGGCCCACCTTGCCTTACAAAGATTCAGTCGCCTCGCTGCCCGGATGTACTCCAGGTTGGGGTGGTCAGTCCAGATGAGAAAAGGGTGTTTAGCCCCCTCAAGCCAATGTCTCCACGCTTTCAACTCTTTAACCACAGGCAACAACTCCCAACTCCCCAACATCATAGTTACGCTCCGCTTGCCTGAGCTTCTTCGAGAAGAAAACACAAGGACGAAGTTTCGGTGGCGTGCCCGAGCACGGCTCCTATCCCAGCCTCGGACGCGTCCACCTCCACTATTAATTTCCTAAGAGGGATCCGGATGGGCCAGCACTGGAGCCGAAGTAAACAGAGCTCTTAGTTGCCCAAAAGCCCTGTCCGCCTCAGCCGACCACTGCAACCTTACAGGACCCCCCTTCAGCAGTGAGATAATGGGCGCAGCAACCTGGCCAAAACCCCGGATAAATAAACGTTAGTAATTGGCAAACCCTAAAAATCGCTGCACCTCCTGTACCGTGGTGGGAGTCGGCCAATTACGCACGGCTGCAATGCTCGGCGCTTGTAGTGGCCTGCAGGGAGGCTGCATCGATAATGGTCGATGAGGGCCCTGTCGTTCCAGCCTGCTCCGGCTGCCAAGGTCCGGAATTCCAGGGCGAAATCCTGGGAGCTCCTTGTCCCCTGTCTCAGATGGAAGAGCCTCTCCCCCACCGTTCTGCCCTCAGGTGGATGGTCGAAGACGGCCCTGAAGCGACGGGTGAACTCCTCAAAGTGGTCTGGCGCTGCATCTCCTTCTCTCCGCACAGTGTTTTCCCACTCCAGCGCTCTTCCTGTGAGACAGGAGACGAGGGCGGCCACTCTCTCCTCCTGAGGGAGCTGGGTGTACAGTGGCCAGGTAGAGGTCCAGTTGTAAACAAGAATCCCTGGCACTGTGCTGCTGTTCCATCATACTCCCTAGGAATTGAGAGATGTATCCCACTGGAACACTCTCCGGATGGAACGGATGGAGATAACCCAGATTGTACTGGTCGAGGCACTGGAGAGACTTCCTCTCATCATGGCACCAAGATGCTGTAACATGGCCGAATGTTCCTGGACGCGTTCCTCGACTCCTCTAACCGGGGTACCTGCTCCTGCTGACTCCATTGAAAGTATGTAATTCTGTCAGGATGGTGTATTGGAGGCGAAGTCAAGTGCAGGATAACAGATAATAATGAACAGGCGCACTTTTATTATAGTTCTAAAAAACGAGAGCACTACATGAATCAAACACGCTCAAAAAACGGAACATAAAAGTAGAGCGCGTAAACTAACACCAACTAACATGAAAACAATTATACACAAAACATGATGGGAAACAGAGGGTTAAATACAAGTAGCTTAATTGGGGAAATGAAAACCAGGTGTGTATGGAAAGACAAATGGATATACAAAAAATGGAGCAGCGAAAGCTATAAAGCCGGTGACTTCGATCGCCGAACGCCGCCCAAACAATGAGAGTGGCTGACTTCGGCAGAAGTCGTGACATGTAGACCTTACAGTGAAATGCTTACTTACAAGCCCTTAGTTAACCAACACAAACAAATGTTTATGTTCAGTAAAAAAAAATGAAAGTAAAAGCATCAAATAATTAACCTCACGCTAGCATCCCAGCTCGCCAACATCCAGTGAGATTGCACAGCGCCAAATTCAAATACAGAAATACTCATTATAAAAATTCTGAAAACATACAAGTATTTTAGATATTTTTACTTCTTGTGAATCTAACCACAGTGTCAGATTTCAAAAATGCTTTACGGCGCAAGCATACCTTAAGTAGCATTGTTTAAAGTGGCTAGTGATATATTTTACATCAATTCCCATTATTAAAGTGGCTGGAGTTGAGTCAGTGTGTTGGTAGCAGCCACTCAATGTTAGTGGTGGCTGTTTAACAGTCTGATGGCCTTGAGATAGAAGCTGTTTTTCAGTCTCTCGGTCCCAGCTTTGATGCACCTGTACTGACCTCGCCTTCTGGATGATAGCGGGGTGAACAGGCAGTGGCTCGGGTGGTTGTTGTCCTTGATGATCTTTATGGCCTTCCTGTGACATCGGGTGGTGTAGTTGTCCTGGAGGGCAGGTAGTTTGCCCCCAGTGATGCGTTGTGCAGACATCACTACCCTCTGGAGAGCCTTACGGTTGTGGGCGGAGCAGTTGCCGTACCAGGCGGTGATACAGCCTGCCAGGATGCTCTCGATTGTGCATCTGGAAAAGTGTGTGAGTGCTTTTGGTGACAAGCCAAATTTCTTCAGCCTCCTGAGGTTGAATAGGTGCTGCTGCGCCTTCTTCACAATCCTGTCTGTGTGGGTGGACCAATTCAGTTTGTCTGTGATGTGTACGCCGAGGAACTTAAAACTTACTACCCTCTCCACTACTGTTCCATCGATGTGGATAGGGGGGTGTTCCCTCTGCTGCTTCCTGAAGTCCACAGTCATCTCCTTAGTTTTGTTGACGTTGAGAGTGAGGTTCTTTTCCTGACACCACACTCTGAGGGCCCTCACCTCCTCCCTGTAGGCCGTCTCGTCGTTGTTGGTAATCAAGCTTACCATTGTAGTGTCGTCCGCAAACTTGATGATTGAGTTGGAGGCTTGCGTGGCCACCCAGTCGTGGGTGAACAGGGAGTACAGGAGAGGGCTCAGAACGCACCCTTGTGGGGCCCCAGTGTTGAGGATAAGCGGGGTAGAGATGTTGTTAACTACCCTCACCACCTGGGGGCGGCCCGTCAGGAAGTCCAGTACCCAGTTGCATAGGGCGGGATGACGCTTGATGACGAGTTTGGAGGGTACTATGGTGTTAAATGCTGAGCTGTAGTCGATGAACAGCATTCTCAAAAAGGTATTCCTCTTGTCCAGATGGGTTAGGGCAGTGTGCAGTGTGGTTGAGATTGCATCGTCTGTGGACCTATTTGGTCGGTAAGCAAATTGGAGTGGGTCTAGGGTGTCAGGTAGGGTGGAGGTGATATGGTCCTTGACTAGTCTCTCAAAGCACTTCATGATGACGGAGGTGAGTGCTACAGGGCGGTAGTCGCTTAGCTCAGTTACCTTAGCTTTCTTGGGAACAGGAACAATGGTGGCCCTCTTGAAGCATGTGGGAACAGCAGACTGGGATAGGGATCGATTGAATATGTCCGTAAACACACCAGCCAGCTGGTCTGCGCATGCTCTGAGGGCGCGGCTGGGGATGCCGTCTGGGCCTGCAGCCTTGCGAGGGTTAACACATTTAAATGTTTTACTCACCTCGGCATGCTTTGAAAGAGAGTCCGCATGTTTTGGTTGCGGACCGTGTCAGTGGCACTGTATTGTCCTCAAAGCGGGCAAAAAAAGTTATTTAGTCTGCCTGGGAGCAAGGCATCCTGGTCCGTGACTGGGCTGTTTTTCTTTTTGTAATCCGTGATTGACTGTAGACCCTGCCACATACCTCTTGTGTCTGAGCCGTTGAATTGCGATTCTACTTTGTCTCTATACTGACGCTTAGCTTGTTTGATTGCCTTGAGGAGGGAATAGCTACACCGTTTGTATTCGGGCATGTTTCCGGTCACCTTGCCCTGATTAAAAGCAGTGGTTCGCGCTTTCAGTTTCACGTGAATGCTGCCATCAATCCACGGTTTCTGGTTTGGGAATGTTTTAAACGTTGCTATGGGAACAACATTGTCGGAGCCAGTGGATAGAAAAGAGAATACACAACATTTAAAACCCACATCACAGCACAGGGGTAACCCCACCAAGAATACCTCATTCAATAATAGTAATAATAATAATAATAATAATAATAATAATAATAATAATGGCAGAGCAATTGAACAGCAACTTCATACAAGAATTAACCGTCATCAACAGAGGATTTGCAATACTCTGTATTTGTAAGGTACTGGGTGTCGTGAGTGGGAAGTCAGGTGCAGGAAAACAGAGAGTTCATTAAAGTGCTCCTCTTAATCCACCCCACTAAGCACTGCATGCTCAAAACAAAATGCCCCAGACATGGGGAACGAAACAGTCCAGCACTATACACAAACATAAACCAACACGTTCGACAATAACAAACACCAGGGTTACAATAATCAATCCCACACAAAGAAATGGGTGGGTCGGCTGACTGATAAAGCCCAACTAATTACAACAAACTAAAACAGGTGATACCAATTAACACATAAGGAGGGGGAGGAAAGAAATCAGTGGCAGCTAGTAGGCTGGTGACGACACAGCCGAGCGCCACCCGAAAAGGAAGGGGAGCCACCTTCGGTTGGACTCGTGACAGTATTATCTTCCAGTGGAGGAGTGCAGAGGGTATGAATGTGGGGGGTGTTCTTAGACACAACAAAGGCCTTAAACATGTCCACAATCTTCTCGGCCACATGTCATTAGTACACCCCAACTCAATACAGTTCAAATAACAACACACAACTTACAAGCAACCTCCCTTTTAACTAAAATGTCCACCCAAATACTTCTGGCAGGGCAATAATAGTCCAGCTCTATGGAACTTCAATGGGAAATGCATTTGAAAAATAGAAAGTCAAAACAAGGTTTTTGGATATAAAGAGAGACTTTATAGAACAAAAGGAACATTTATTGAGTAAATTAATGTCTTCTGAGTGCAACCATATGAAGATCATCAAAGGTAAGTGTTTAATTGTATCTCTATTTCTGACTTGTGTAACTCTTCTCTTCTACTTAGCTGGTTACTGTTTGTAATGATTTGTCTACTGGGTGATGTTCTCAAATAATCAAATAACCTTTAGCATAACGCAGCGGACAGAAATACCACTAGAAACCTTTCCTATTCATGAAAATCGCAAATGAAATGAATAGAATATATTCAAACACAAGCTTAGCTTTTGTTAATTTTTTGCATCGAGCAATCCCGTATCCGGGAGCGTAATCATAGCCTCAAGCTCATTACCATAACGCAACATTAACCTCTTGAAACTCTGGGGGCGCTATTTCATTTTTGGATGAAAACGTTCCCGTTTTAAACAAGATATTTTGTCACGAAAAGATGCTCAACTATGCATATAATTGACGGCTTTGGAAAGAAAACACTCTGACATTTCCAAAACCGCAAAGATATTGTCTGTGAGTGCCACAGAACTAATGCCACAGGCGAAACCAAGATGAAATTTCATACATGAAGTGTCCCAGATTTCTAATGCGCTGTGTTCCAATGTCTCCTTATATGGCTGTGAATGTGCCAGGAATAGGCCTACACTCTCTGTCATTTCCCCAAGGTGTCTGCAGCATTGTGATGTATTTGTAGGCATATCATTGGAAGATTGACCATAAGAGACGACATTTACCAGGTGTCCGCTTGGTGTCCTCCGTCGAAATTATTGCGCAATCTCCAGCTGCGTGCATTTTTCCATTTGGTTCAGAGGAGAAAGGCAACTTCCTGTTTGGATTTTTATCTTGGTTTTGCCTGTGACATCAGTTCTGTTGCACTCACAGACAATATCTTTGCAGTTTTGGAAACGTCAGAGTGTTTTCTTTCCAAAGCTGTCAATTATATGCATAGTCAAGGATCTTCTTGTGACAAAATATCTTGTTTAAAACGGGAATGTTTTTCATCCCAAAATTTTAATAGCGCCACCTAGTCGCAAGAAGTTAATATAATGTTTACATACCCTACATTATTTCTCATATGTATACGTTTATAGTGTACTATATATCATCTACTGCATCTTTATGTAATACATGTATCACTAGCCACTTTGAACTATGCCACTTTGTTTACATACTCATCTCATATGTATATACTGTACTCGATACCATCTACTGCATCTTGCCTATGCCGCTCTGTACCATCACTCATTCATATATCCTTATGTACATATTCTTTATCCCCTTACACTGTGTATAAGACAGTAGTTTAGGAATTGTTAGCTAGATTACTCGTTGGTTATTACTGCATTGTCGGAACTAGAAGCACAAGCATTTTGCTACACTCGCACTAACATCTGCTAACCATGTGTAAGTGACAAATAAAATTTGATTTGATTTGGCTATCTGGTAAACAGGCTACACTCTAGGCAGTCTCTTCTGCTGATGTGTGTGGGTCTGGTAGTGGTACTCTCTCTATTCTACTATTTTCCTTTCGGCATGGTTAATACCAGCCTGGCGCCCGAACAAAGTCTTTCTTTACCTCTCTAATAAATACCGCTACAAACTTAACACAGTCAAGAAGTCATTATGGCTAAAGCCTGCCCATTTCCACAAATGAAACCTAACTCTAACTAATGAAGGCCAAGTGTGATGCGTTGGTCCACCAGAGTTACCCATCACTTTAGAGCATATCCAGCACAACATGTCACACTTTATGAATCACGTTTCAAATTCAACATAGTGGGATATGTCACATTTGACATTGGTGATTATGTCACACAGTTATGCCACATTTATAAAGCATGGCGTACAGATATAGATGCTATGTAATACATCTATGTAGTGCTAATGAAGGCATTATGAAGGCTTTATAAAGTCTTTATAAGCTGAACATAATTTAAAGCAGGACCTATACGTATTTGCAACATGAAACTGTTATTCTGTGAAATCATTGAAGGGGCCTGTGTACTGTAAAACAATGAATACCATCTCTTCATCATGCCACTCCATCTCTGTGGGTCTGTGAACTGCTACAATCGTGACTCCATTTCTACATCACAGCATGGAGTCTTAAAAAATAGATTTGTTGATGCAGGACAGAATACAGAGGGATTTTTACGTCAGCGTATCGATTTACAGTATGTCTGGGAAAAAAGAGACCGAGAGCGTTCCCTTCGGAAAGACGAGCTGACTGAGATTACAGACACTCAAGATGTTTATGTCATGTCTTTCTCAAAACCCTGTCTCTTTTATTCCGGAGAGTGTTTTTGGGGAGCGTTTTGTTTAGTTTCAGGGGTATGACAGCCTGAAGTGGTATATTCTGGCTAGGATCCCCCCATTGATGAGCCCTGCAGAGCAGTCTCTAGCAAATGTCACATCTGCATGGGAGAATGGGAAGCTAAAAGAGTTCAGATCTGTAATTTAATCAGTAGCTCTGCAGAGGTTTGGGAGGTTTAATCTGGGTAAAGGGGGGTGATTGTGAATCCTGACCCGAAAACGAGCACTGAGACATGATAAGGAGAAAAACATGTTAGATGGAAATAGGCATTGTTTCTGGTTTGTGTGCTTTTGTGTTTTTTTTTACTGCTGTACAAATGGCAAAACTACTGTAATTGACATAGTGACAAGTGGTGGCAACATTTTAAAATTGGTGAACCATCCCCCAAAAATTACAAAGCTAACAGTTAATGTGGTCATATTGTACAGCTCATGCCAAACAGTACGCAGCCAAAATGATTAAGCATCTCTATACCATAATCTTGAGACAGCAGACAAATCCCACAGATTTACACAAAACTATTTCCCTGATTGCCTATTATTCAACTGATGAGAAGAGATGAGTTACTGTATTTGCATTTGATCAAATCACTCTCGAGACAATGTAAGCCATTTTGTCTCCAAGATGCTTACAGCTTCTTTTTCCAAGTCATACTACTCAAATATTATCTTATGGAAGTAGTGGGCACGTAATGTACAAAACTGGAGGTTTTCAACCTCTGGTGTGTTGCCATGTACAGTAAATCTTATTAGTGGGCTTAGTGAAGCTGTTTTCTGCTGTTTTCTTTTTCTTTTTACGAGTCATGGCCGCATCCAGGGCAGTATAATGAATGGCAAGGGTTGAGTATTGCTTCTGCAAACCGAGCCCATCACTCTAATCCACTCAAGACCTTTAACTGAAGTATTAATTTGGAGCTATGGGGCTATGATGCATTTCCTTTTGACTGTTTTGTGATATATTCTCTTCTGCCTCATTCCTGGCTTCTGTATTTGGAAGGTTTGACTGAACTTAACTGCACTACAATGCCAGTGCCCTCGGCAGCTGTGCCAACTGTGCAAAATATGATGATATTCATTTGAAAAAGCAAGGTTGCAAGTTCAAATCGTTCTGCCCCTGAACAGGCAGTTAACCCACTGTTCCTGGTTAATAGTTCAAATCTTCTGCCCCTGAACAGGCAGTTAACCCACTGTTCCCAGGCCGTCATTGAAAATAAGAATTTGTTCTTAACTGACTTGCCTGGTTAAATAAAGGTAAAATAAAAAAATAAAAAAAATAAATTAAAGCGTGTTCCACTCTGTTGTACATTTCCGAAACATATTTATCCCCTAAACATCAACACAGCGGCCAATGTGTGAGGTAGGGTCGTACTCTACGGATGTTGTAGAGCATGAACCTGCAAAAGCAAGTCACTGCTTTGATGTTTGCAGAGAATCACAGGGTGCTGTCCAGCGTCACGCCATTTGAAGACTGAATGGTTATGGTCAAGAAAATCGTTCTGAGAGAGATGGTGAGAGAGTTGATCAGAGACAGAGTGAAAAGTAAGAAGGGATACCGGTCTGTAGTTTTTGGTGTCAGAGGAGTAGAGTGATGGTATCCTGAGGGGAGTGACTCGGCCCATTTTGAAGTCAGAGGGGACGCAGCCAGCAGTCAGGGATGAATTGATGAGGGAAGTGAGGAATGGGAGAAAGTCTCCAGAGATGGTCTGGAGAAGGGAGGAGGGGATAGGGTCGAGCAGGCAGGTAAGTTGCATGGACTCACTCTGTGTGCAATAATAGTGTTTAACCTGATTTTTTTTATCTGTAAGGTCCCTCAGTCGAGCAGTGAAATTCAAGCAAAGACTTAACGACAAAGACCAGGGAGGTTTTCCAATGCCCCGCAAAGAAGGGTACCTATTGGTAGAAGAGTACAAATGTAAAAAGCAGACATTGAATATCCCTTTGAGCATGGTAAAGTTAGGAATGACACTTTGGATGATGAGTCAATCCTAACTCAGCTGCCAGAGAGGAAGGATGCTCAGGGATTTCACCATGAGGCCAATGCTGACATCAAAACTGTTACAAAGTTTAAAGGGAAATGGACTATGATTTAGAAAGCCAGCTACCTGTACATGTAAATCGCCATACTGGCAGGAGAGTACATTTTAGAACTTCCAAAAATTTGAAATTTAACGAGTAGCCCCAAGTCAGAGAATGAGTTTATTACAGAGAATTAAATAATGACAGTTAGGGAGCCAATAAACCTACTGAAGTCTTTCATGTTTGAGCCAATCGTTACCCCAGATCAAGAGTTTATTCTTGAAGCAGTAACAACACAGATATGTTGGCTGAAAAACCTCAGCTTGAGGGTCAGCCTAGGCAAACAAAAACTGGTGTGAGTGGGGGTGCTGCCAGGTAATGGCTAGAGTATGAGTGTGTGTGTTGTCGCGATTCAGCACAAAATCCCAGC
Source organism: Oncorhynchus masou masou (assembly GCF_036934945.1). Lineage (NCBI taxonomy): Eukaryota > Metazoa > Chordata > Actinopteri > Salmoniformes > Salmonidae > Oncorhynchus > Oncorhynchus masou. The sequence goes on from NC_088227.1 coordinate 3,617,886, forward strand.
GGACGGTGGCTGTATTGCTGTACATCCAGTCAGCGGTTCCTGTCAGTCTGTCTGGCGATGTATTGGACGTGTCAATAATCTTTATGAAGGACTTCCTGGCCGAAGCGGTTACTCGACCAGTCAGCAGCCGATATGCCAGCTAAATAATTGGTGAAATGTTGCTTGATTATAAATTGTTTAAGGTTAATATCAATAGTGGGTAGATCCTCAATATATATAATCAGTATCCTATAACAATGTTTATCACCAGCGCTTTTTGGCGTGATGGTAACACATTTACCTTTTGATTACATAACCAGAGTTTGAATCGCAGACAGCATCATGATTCATAAAAATCATTCTAACCAATTTTGGGGTGTTCTCATTATAAATACATTGTGATTTAGTTTCGGTATCAGACTAACGTTTCTTATGATTTTGTTTGCAGAGCTGAGTTTATCGCCAGTTCACCCTATGGGCACAAGGGAGAGTTGGACGAGGTGTACGGTGTCTCATCCCTGCGTTTGTCATTTCTTCCATGTGGTGCGCACAGCCAGAAGCAAAGGCATTGAATAAAAGTGTGAATAAAACCAGTTAATTTAGTAAATCTGACATTAGTAAAAAAGACAATCATAATGCCTGCACCTTATGTAAAGATAATATTAGTTAGCTCATCCACTATAATAGCAGGTTCAAGCAAAGCCAGATAAACGTGTTTTGAAGATAAAACTACCTTCAGTGCGCACTAATCCTGCGTCCCTGTCACTAGAGTAGTGACTTCAACTGGCTTTGGCTGCCTTCTATTGGAAATGAATGGTAACTACACTGGGCAGCTAGTTGGCAGGTCAAAGTAGACTTTAATAATATATGCCATTTAGCAGATGCCTTTATCCAATGCAAACTGGGCACATGGTAGTATATCTTGGCTCGCACTGTGATGATTGTGATTCTGGGCTCTTAGGTTCATACAGTGAGTTATGGTCTTCCCTGATCTTTACTCTCCGCCAGCTCCATCTGTGGCGTATAGGGGCAGGACTCAGTTGTATACTGATGGTCGTGAGTGCTATCGAGCTGGGCCCTGAGCTCTTCGGTGATGGTCCCGGTGGACCTCTTCTCCACCACAGCACAGGAACACTCTGACACCAAGGGATCAGTTTGGCATGCTGTACTAACTGTTCTTTCCTGTTGGTAGAAAACAATTAAGGCACCTATTCGGCTATAATCAATAATCACTGCATATACTTGAAATTAACAATAGCGTTAGAAATAACATGGATTTGCATGTACCTTCTCTACCTCCTGCATCTCCTCCAGGATGAAAACATTTTCAGGGATGAAGATCCTAAAGTCATCCCAAAAACAAACAAACATTTTGTTAAGACAGCTGAATCCAAATATGTCAGTTGGCATTAACAAGCTACCTGTCTTGTATGCTTTGTCAACACACACACAAGCAAATACAGGGACATTTATGCATCTCCCTCCAGTAACCACGAGCACAACCGTTCATTAATTTTAACTGGCGGCTTTATTCTGTAGTTTTAGTGAGAATTATCACCTTCTGTGAGAACTATAAAGTAAATGAGAATACAGTTAAGCACACTCTTACAACTTTCTTGTCTTACAAGTGACTTATTAGCTTGATATAACTCTGAAGTGCTTACATACATAAAACAGTTTAGCCGGAGTTATAACAGTATCAGATTAACCTCTTTGAACTCTAGGGGCGCAATTTCATTTTTGGATGAAAAACGTTCCCGTTTTAAACAAGATATTTTGTCACAAAAAGATGCTCGACTATGCATATAATTGCTACTGTTCGAAAGAAAACACTCTGACGTGTCCAGAAATACAAAGATCTTCTCTGTGCGTGCCCTTTAACGTGAGCTTCAGGCAAAACCAAGATGAGATGGCATCCAGGAAATGACAAGGATTTTTGAGGCTCTGTTTGTCATGATCTCCTTATATGGCTGTGAACCCAAGAGGAATGAGTCTGCCCTTTCTGTCGTTTCCCCAAGGTGTCTGCAGCATTGTGACGTATTTGTAGGCAGATCATTGGAAGATTGACCATAAGAGACCACATTTACCACGTGTCCGCCCGGTGTCCTGCGCCGGAAATTGGTGCGCAAAAGTCACCTGCCAGTATTTTTCCTAACAATACAGAGACTAAAGCAAGCTTCCACGAACTGCATGTCAATGAAGAGATATGTGAAAAAACACCTTGAGGACTGATTCCAAACAACGTTTGCCATGTTTCGGTCGATATAATGTAGTTAATCCGGAAAAAGTTTTACGTTGTAGGTGACTGCATTTTCGGTTCGTTTCAGTAGCCAGGCGCAATGTAGAAAACGGAACGATTTCTCCTACACACAGACACTTTCAGGAAACACTGCGCATTTGGTGTGTAACTGAGAGTCTCCTCATTGAAAACATCAGAAGCTCTTCAAAGGTAAATGATTTTATTTATTTGGTTATCTGGTTTTTGTGAAAATGTTGCGTGCTACATGTTATTCAAAATGCATTGCTAGCTTTGCATACTCTTACACAAATTAGTCAATTTATATGGTTGAAAAGCATATTTTGAAAATCTGAGATGACAGTGTTGTTAAGAAAAGGCTAAGCTTGAGAGCAGATGCATTATTTTCATTTTATTTGCGATTTTCAGAAATCGTTAACGTTACATTATGCTAATGAGCTTCAGGCTATAACTGTATACAGGGTTTTTTCATAGCCAAACGTGAACAAAATGGAGCGATTTGTCCTACACAAATACTATTTTTTTGAAAAACTGCACATTTGCTATGTAACTGAGAGTCTCCTCATTGAAAACATCCGAAGCTCTTCAAAGTTAATGATTTTATTTATTTGGTTATCTGGCTTTTGTGAAAATGTTGCGTGCTACATGCTACACAAAATGCTATGCTAGCTTTGCATACTCTTACACAAATTAGTCAATTTCTATGGTTCAAAAGCATATTTTGAAAATCTGAGATGACAGTGTTGTTAAGAAAAGGCTAAGCTTGAGAGCAAACGCATTATTTTAATTTTATTTGCGATTTTCAGAAATCGTTAACGTTGCGTTATGCTAATGAGCCTGAGGCTTTAGTCACGATCCCGGATCCGGGATGGGGAGTTTCAAGAAGTTAAACACATGAATAAAGGAAAAATACCTAATTGGCTGCTTATTCCAGAAGGGAGGAAATCAAAAACTTCACATTTATTATTCCTGGCATGAATTCACACTTCATCCTTAATTATTACAACATTACCATTCTAACATGCACACTTCAACCTTTACGAACTACACCTGAAAACTTAGCTAACACAGCGTGGGATTGCCTTCACTCCAAAGGTGTGTTGCTACGATAATAATCCCTGTTACTGTTGTGCGGCGTTTCACTCTTCCTCATGGACCTGTGGCAGGCAGCCCTCACGGTGATCTCCTTGTCAATGTATCTTTGTTAGATACTGTGTAGAAGACATGAATAACAATTTTTAGCTAGCAAATTTAGCTAGCAAGCGTAACTTAACCAAGCTGACGAAAATAAACACATTCTCAGGTAGATTCTGTCAAAAGTTATGTCATTTTACGAAGTAACTAGCGAGCTACAGTTAATAGTTAAATCAGCTAGCTAATGATTGTAGCTAGCTAACATTGTATCTGTCACTGACTTGGTACTCACCTTCATAGTTGTCTATGTAGCTTCCTATATACATCTTGAACTCGTTTTCATTCTTGCTAGCTGGAGTCTTGGACGCTGATGTAACAATTCGATGTACAATATTAATTTGAGGCAAGTCCTGAAGACACCTAGTAAAAACTACGACATAGTGGTGGTAACGTTATGTCGTCGATGACAACTAGACTGACCGGACATTGCCAACCGATAGGAAGTGTGTTTAGAACATTTGATCATGGAATGTGCATAAGGCCTATTAGCTGATTCCTGCCATCAGTCGTTACTATGGCAATTTAAAATGGTGCTGACCATAGCTCAAATATATATATATATGTATATTTAACCTTTATTTAACTTGGCAAGTCAGTTAAGAACAAATTCTTATTTACAATGACGGCCTACCCGGCCAAACCCAGACAACGCTGGGCCAATTGAACTCCCAATCACAGCCGGATGTGATTCAGTCTGGATTTGAACCAGGGACTGTAGTAACGTCTCTTGCACTGAGATGCCAATGGAAATAAACCTTGTCGGCGATCAAAATACTAAATATAGAGATGTTTTTATGTCAAATGCACATGTTTAGTATTGGTGGATTGAATAGATCACTTTGCTTAGATTTACTTCCTAAAGTGTTTTCATTCCAATTTAATAACTGTGATCAGATAAAACTGAGGATGGATCAACAACATTGTGGTTACTACAGAATACTAACCTAAATGGCAGAGTGAAAACAAGGAAAACCTGTACATGTAAAACTGCAAAAAATGGGTAAAAGAAATTAACTTTATATCCTGAATACATAGCGTTATATTTGGGGCAAATCCAACACAACCCTTCAATGAGTACCATTTTCATATTTTCAAGCATGGTGGTGGCTGCATCATGTTATAGGTATGCCTGTCATCAGCAAGGACTAGGGGTTTGGTGGCGATACAAATTAATGGAATAGAGCTAAACACAAGCAAATTCCTAGAAAATCTGGTTCAGTCTACTTTCCAACAGATACTTGGAGACAAATTCACCTTTCAGCCAGACAGTAACCTCAAACACAAGGCCATATATACAGTTGCCTACCAGATGACTTGAATGTTCCTCAGTGGTGTGAGGGGTGTGAATACTTATGTAAATTACATCTGTCTGGATTTATTTTTCAATAAATTTGCAAACATTTCTAAAAACATGAAAAACATTATACTCTTTCAATATGCCGCATTGTGTGTAGTTCGGTAAGATAAACATCTAATCTCAGAAAAAACAAGAAACGTCCTCTCACTGTCAACTGTGTTTATTTTCAGCAAACTTAATTGACATGTGTAAATATTTGTATGAACATAAGATTCAACAATTGAGACCAACTGAACAAGTTCCACAGACATGTGACTAACAGAAATGGAATAATGTGTCCTTGAACAAAGGGGGGTGTCAAAATCAAAAGTTACAGTCAGTATCTGGTGAGGCCACCAGCTGCAATAAGTACTGCAGTGCATCTCCTCCTCATGGACTGCACCAGATTTGCCAGTTCTTCCTGTGAGATGTTACCCCACTCTTCCACCAAGGCACCTGCAAGTTCCCGGACATTTCTGGGGGGGGGTGGCCCTAGACCTCACCCTCCGATCCAACAGGTCCCAGATGTTCTCAGTGGGATTGAGATCCGAGCTCTTCACTGGCCATAGCAGAACACTGACATTCCTGTCTTGCAGGAAACCACGCACAGAAAATCAAATCAAATCAAATTTTATTTGTCACATACACATGGTTAGCAGATGCTAATGCGAGTGTAGCGAAATGCTTGTGCTTCTAGTTCCGACAATGCAGTAATAACCAACAAGTAATCTAACTAACAATTCCTAATCTACTGTTTTATACACAGTGTAAGGGGATAAAGAATATGTACATAAGGATATATGAATGAGTGATGATACAGAGCAGCATAGGCAAGATACAGTAGATGGTATCGAGTACAGTATATACATGTGAGATGAGTATGTAAACAAAGTGGCATAGTTAAAGTGGCTAGTGATACATGTATTACATAAGGATGCAGTCGATGATATGGAGTACAGTATATACGTATGCATATGAGATGAATAATGTAGGGTAAGTAACATTATATAAGGTAGCATTGTTTAAAGTGGCTAGTGATATATTTACATCATTTCCCATCAATTCCCATTATTAAAGTGGCTGGAGTTGAGTCAGTGTCAGTGTGTAGGTAGCAGCCACTCAATGTTAGTGGTGGCTGTTTAACAGTCTGATGGCCTTGAGATAGAAGCTGTTTTTCAGTCTCTCGGTCCCAGCTTTGATGCACCTGTACTGACCTCGCCTTCTGGATGATAGCGGGGTGAACAGGCAGTGGCTCGGGTAGTAGATGTCCTTGATGATCTTTATGGCCTTCCTGTAACATCGGGTGGTGTAGGTGTCCTGGAGGGCAGGTAGTTTGCCCCGATGATGCGCTGTGCAGACCTCACCACCCTCTGGAGAGCCTTACGGTTGAGGGCGGAGCAGTTGCCGTACCAGGCGGTGATACAGCCCGCCAGGATGCTCTCGATTGTGCATCTGTAGAAGTTTGTGAGTGCTTTTGGTGACAAGCCGAATTTCTTCAGCCTCCTGAGGTTGAAGAGGCGCTGCTGCGCCTTCTTCACGATGCTGTCTGTGTGAGTGGACCAATTCAGTTTGTCTGTGATGTGTATGCCGAGGAACTTAAAACTTGCTACTCTCTCCACTACTGTTCCATCGATGTGGATAGGGGGTGTTCCCTCTGCTGTTTCCTGAAGTCCACAATCATCTCCTTAGTTTTGTTGACGTTGAGTGTGAGGTTATTTTCCTGACACCACACTCCGAGGGCCCTCACCTCCTCCCTGTAGGCCGTCTCGTCGTTGTTGGTAATCAAGCCTACCACTGTTGTGTCGTCCGCAAACTTGATGATTGAGTTGGAGGCGTGCGTGGCCACCCAGTCGTGGGTGAACAGGGAGTACAGGAGAGGGCTCAGAACGCACCCTTGTGGGGCCCCAGTGTTGAGGATCAGCGGGGAGGAGATGTTGTTACCTACCCTCACCACCTGGGGCGGCCCGTCAGGAAGTCCAGTACCCAGTTGCACAGGGCGGGGTCGAGACCCAGGGTCTCGAGCTTGATGAAGAGCTTGGAGGGTATTATGGTGTTGAATGCCGAGCTGTAGTCGATGAACAGCATTCTCACATAGGTATTCCTCTTGTCCAGATGGGTTAGGGCAGTGTGCAGTGTGGTTGAGATTGCATCGTCTGTGGACCTATTTGAGCGGTAAGCAAATTGGAGTGGGTCTAGGGAGTCAGGTAGGGTGGAGGTGATATGGTCCTTGACTAGTCTCTCAAAGCACTTCATGATGACGGAAGTGAGTGCTACGGGGCGGTAGTCGTTTAGCTCAGTTACCTTAGCTTTCTTGGGAACAGGAACGATGGTGGCCCTCTTGAAGCATGTGGGAACAGCAGACTGGTATAGGGATTGATTGAATATGTCCGTAAACACACCAGCCAGCTGGTCTGCGCATGCTCTGAGGGCGCGGCTGGGGATGCCGTCTGGGCCTGCAGCCTTGCGAGGGTTAACACGTTTAAATGTTTTACTCACCTCGGCTGCAGTGAAGGAGAGACCGCATTTTTCCGTTGCAGGCAGTGTCAGTGGCACTGTATTGTCCTCAAAGCGGGCAAAAAAGTTATTTAGTCTGCCTGGGAGCAAGACATCCTGGTCCGTGACTGGGCTGGATTTCTTCCTGTAGTCCGTGATTGACTGTAGACCCTGCCACATGCCTCTTGTGTCTGAGCCGTTGAATTGGGATTCTACTTTGTCTCTGTACTGACGCTTAGCTTGTTTGATAGCCTTACGGAGGGAATAGCTGCATTGTTTGTATTCAGTCATGTTACCAGACACCTTGCCCTGATTGAAAGCAGTGGTTTGCGCTTTCAGTTTCACACGAATGCTGCCATCAATCCAAGGTTTCTGTTTAGGGAATGTTTTAATCGTTGCTATGGGAACGACATCTTCAACGCACGTTCTAATGAACTCGCACACCGAATCAGCGTAGTCGTCAATGTTGTTATTTGACGCAATACGAAACATGTCCCAGTCCACGTGATGGAAGCAGTCTTGGAGTGTGGAGTCAGCTTGGTCGGACCAGCGTTGGACAGACCTCAGCGTGGGAGCTTCTTTTTTAGCTTTTGTCTGTAGGCAGGTATCAGCAAAATGGAGCTGTGGTCAGCTTTTCCGAAAGGGGGGCGGGGCAGGGCCTTATATGCGTTGCGGAAGTTAAAGTAACAGTGATCCAAGGTTTTTCCGCCCCTGGTTGCGCAATCGATATGCTGATAAAATTTAGGGAGTCTTGTTTTCAGATTAGCCTTGTTAAAATCCCCAACAACGATGAATGCAGCCTCCGGATAAATGGTTTCCAGTTTGCAAAGAGTTAAATAAAGTTTGTTCAGAGCCATCGATGTGTCTGCTTGGGGGGATATATACGGCTGTGATTATAATCGAAGATAATTCTTTTGGTAGGTAATGCGGTCTACATTTGATTGTGAGGAATTCTAAATCAGGTGAACAGAAGGATTTGAGTTCCTGTATGTTTCTTTCATCGCACCATGCCTCGTTAGCCATAAGGCATACACCCCACCCCTCTTCTTACCAGAAAGGTGTTTGTTTCTGTCGGCGCGATGCGTGGAGAAACCCGTTGGCTGCACCGCATCGGATAGCGTCTCTCCAGTGAGCCATGTTTCCGTGAAGCACAGAACGTTACAGTCTCTGATGTCCCTCTGGAATGCTACCCTTGCTCGGATTTCATCAACCTTGTTGTCAAGAGACTGGACATTGGCAAGAAGAATGCTAGGAAGTGGGGCACGATGTGCCCGTCTCCGTAGTCTGACCAGAAGACCGCTACGTTTCCCTCTTTTCGGAGTCGTTTTTGGGGTCGCTGCATGCGATCCATTCCGTTGTCCTGTTTGTAAGGCAGAACACAGGATCCGCGTCGCGAAAAACAGCAGTATGGCAGTATGGCTGGTGGAATTGTCATGCTGGAGGGTCATGTCAGGATGAGCCTGCAGGAAGGTACCACATGAGGGAGGAGGATGTCTTCCCTGTAACGCACAGCGTTGAGATTGCCTGCAATGACAACAAGCTCAGTCCGATGATGCTGTGACACACCGCCCCAGACCATGACGGACCCTCCACCTCCAAATCGATCCCGCTCCAGAGTACAGGCCATGGTGTAATGCTCATTCCTTTTACGATAAATGTGAATCCGACCGTCACCCCTGGTGAGACAAAACCATGACTCGTCAGTGCAGAGCAGTTTTTGCCAGTCCTGTCTGGTCCAGTGACGGTGGGTTTGTGCCCATAGGCGACGTTGTTGCCTGTGATGTCTGGTGAGGACCTGCCTTACAACAGGCCTACAAGCCCTCAGTACAGCCTCTCCCATCCTATTGCGGACAGTCTGAGCACTGAAGGAGGGATTGTGCATTCCTGGTGCAACTCTGTAGTTGTTGTTGCCATCCTGTACCTGTCCTGCAGGTGTGATGTTTGGATGTTCCAATTCTGTGCAGGTGTTGATACACGTGGTCTGCCACTGCAAGGACGATCAGATAAGCAGGGACCCTGGGCATCTTTTCTTTTGATGTTTTTCAGAGTCAGTAGAAAGGCCTCTTTAGTGTCGTTAGAATTCATAACTGTGACCTTAATTGCCTACCCTCTGTAAGCTGTTAACGTCTTAACAACTGCTCCACAGGTGCATGTTCATTAACTGTTTATGGTTCATTGAACAAGCATGGGAAACAGTGTTTAATCCCTTTACAATGAACATCTGTGAAGTTATTTACAGGGTCCTGAAAAAGGGACAGGCTCAATTCCAGAGTTTATTTAGTTCAGGCTGTAACACAACAAAATGTGAAATAAGTCAATCCACTGTACATCTCAATGTTATTGGATACTCTTTCAGAAGCTATGGCTTGTAGGCTCTCTAACATATCGTGGTGATGTTGACGAATGGAAGAGCAGAGGCTGCAGTATACGCTTTTGCAGTGTATGTGTGTGGCATTCAATAATACAACATTGACACGAGTGGATGTGTGTCAATATCAAATGAATATTACTGTGAGAAAATGTGCTAGGATTAATTTAGTCTGTCATTTTAGTAGTGTGTGTGTGTGTGTGTGTGTGTGTGTGTGTGTGTGTGTGTGTGTGCGTGCGTAACCCTGTACCACAGATTATTGTGAAATATACACAAATTGCTTTTTTGAAATTTGTGACAGACACATGAACATTTGATTTTTTTCATGTGCAGTGCACGATTTTGTATACAATGCATTTCAATCATTGATAAAAACAGTAGATTAATTAAATTGAAGAATAGAGGTTGGATGGGTGTATAACACGAACATGTTCCAATCTCAACATGGAGAACTTTAGCATTTTAGCAACTTTGTGACTACTTTGCAATGCATGCTGACTGACCTTAACCCTTTAGCTACTTAGCTAGCATGTTACCTAATACTAACCTTAACCCCTAATATTAACTCCTTACTCTAACGTTAACCTCTAGCCTAGCTAATGTTATGAACGTCTCCTCTCCAATTGAGGTTCAACCAACCTCCTGTGGTTTCCACGGCTAAATAACTGCCTTTGTCTGAATGAGTGGACTCTGTGTCTGGGGTGTGTGGTTGACTCTGCCTCTTGTGGCCTTCGACATATCGTCAGAGTGATGTCAGTGGTTTGACATTGAGATGGAAATTAATGGTGGTTGCTCTGCGAAAGACTTCACCAGCTATCATTAAGAAAGCCCCGAAACCCAAAGCAGCACTGCAGACAGGCTTGGAGTCATCTAAGAAGAGACACGATCATGGAGGGCAGTCACCCTAGCAACCAGCCGCCATCTTGAAATATCTTCTATCAGCCACTGTTTATGAGAATCTGTTACCTTTTCCCTCTGTATGGTGTCCATTTTAGGACACCCTGAGCCTCACCCCTTTGTTATTAATTGAGGACCCTAAAATGTTGTGCTCCATTCTGTCCAATTGTACACTTGCCAATTGAAGAGCCACAGACATAAAGATATGGGGAAATTATAATATTGCCATAATGAACTATGTCAATAGGTAATGATAGGTTGGATGTTACCAAGATGACATTTACACACTGTTTAGTAAGCTGAGACTGACCATAAGATGTGTTTGTGGTGGAACATGAAGAAGTTGAGCAAATCACACATATAAAAAGTGAGAGGACTAAGGGAAATGTCAGATAAAGTTAAGTATACACCACAACCACTGCCACAACAAATCATGCAAGGAGCCAGAAGACCCAAGGATGTCAGAGAATGCCTATAAAATCTACTCCACCACAACAACAAATCATACTACTACTCCCTGCCCTTGCAACACCAGCCAACAGGAGATGGGTGGCCTGTGTGTGTATGTTTATACATGAGTGAGTGTACATTTATGGACTATCCTCTTTGCGTATGCGTATGTGTGTGTTAAAGTGTATGTTTTCAAATAGGCACAGTATGGATGACAATTTAAATGTGATTTTCTTTTAATGTTTGACAGTGATACAGTTGAAATTGGAAGTTTACATACATTGGAGTGGCCATCACAAAGCCTTGACCTCAAATTTGAGATGGTAGGGTAGCCTAGTGGTTAGAGCATTGGACTAGTAACTGAAAGGTTGCAAGTTTGAATCCCTGAGCTGACAAGGTAATTATCTGTTGTTCTGCCCCTGAACAGGCAGTTAACCCTAGGCCGTCATTGAAAATAAGCAATTGTTCTTAACTGACTTGCCTGGTTAAATAAAGGAAAAATAAATAAAAATCCCATAGAAAATTTGTGAGCAGAACTGAAAAAGCATGTGTGAGCAAGGAGGCCTACAAACCTGACTCAGTTACACCAGCTCTGTCAGGAATGGGCCAAAATTCACCCAACTTATTGTGGGAAGCTTGAGGAAGGCTACCTAAAACGTTTGACCCAAGTTAAACGTTTTAAAAGCAATGCTACCAAATACTAATTGTGTGTATGTAAACTTCTGACCCACTGGGAATGTGATGAAATAAATAAAAGCTGAAAAAATCATTCTCTCAACTATTATTCTGACATTTCACATTCTTAAAATAAAGTGATGATCCTAACTGACCTAAGACAGGGAATTTTTACTTGGATAAAATGACAGGAATTGAGAAAAACAGTTTAAATGTATTTGGCTTAGGTGTATGTAAACTTTCGACTTCAACTGTATGTGCTCGCTTTGTATGCCATAAATGGTACAGTGCTTGCAAAGAGACAGGGCTTGGCCATATTCTAGGTGGACCTCTTCTGTTCTCCTCTCTCTCTCCTACCCAAGTCTTTCCTCTCTTCCACCCTCTTCCCTTTCTCCTCTCGCTCCAGGGGCCTTACTAATGTGCCGGAAAGCTGAAGGCACCCAAAGAGGGCTTCCTCTGTGTATTGGTCTTGGTGGAAGTGATTAAAAAGGGATTAGGGTGGCAGGGGGTTGTTGTCACTGTGTTGATTTATCACCCTCAGCTGGGAAAGCCCGATGCACCAGAGAAGTACATTTTTAAAAAATCCCAAATTCCAGGTGTATCCCCCAAGATCCTCCTATAGGTTGGAAACAGAAGCACCTCTACTGTAAAACTTGGCAAGCTTCAATCAACGCAATCAAATGCATGAGTATTTGAAAGAAAACAAGTACTATTTGAACCACAGGTCATGAGCTCTGCACCCCCCCATCCCACCCCACACACACACATATGCATGCACACACACACACACCTTCTTTGTGGGAATGGTCCTAGAAAACATGAGGATAATTAGATGCCCTTAATACAATGAGGTGACATGAGAAAAGCAGCTGGGCAATGGAAGGGCAGTTAACAAATAAACACACCAAAAGTCTGCTTCCGTCTCTGGAAAAGTATTATGGGGGGTCTGGGTCTAGTCAATATGTTAGATGTTGAACCCTGGTTGGGTTTTTGTTCAGTTTTCCGCAGCTCTGTGAAAAAGTTTGGTACAAATGCAAGGAATCACACACACACACACACACACACACACACACACACACACACACACACACACACACACACACACACACACACACACACACACACACACACACACACACACACACACACACACACACACACACACACTAATTAAATCAAATCATATTTAATTGGTCACATACACATATTTAGCAGTTATTGCAGGTGTAGCAAAATGCTTGTGTTCCTCGCTCCAACATTGCGTTAGCATCTAACAATTTACAAAAGTTCACAACAATTCACACCCTGATCTGTTTCACCTGTCTTTGTGATTGTCTCCGTTGACCCTTGCCTGTCCAGACTCTGAGACCACCTGCCTGACCACTCTGCCTGCCCCTGAGCCTGCCTGCCGACCTGTACCTTTGACCCACCTCTGGGTTATTGACCTCTGTCTACCCTGAACCTGAACCTGCCTGCCGTTCGGTACCATTGTCCCACCTCTGGTTTACTGACTCCTGCCTGCCTTAACCTGTATAGTCCCTGCCCCTGTTGGATTATTAAACCATTGTCAATTCAACGTTGTCTGCATCTGGGTGTTACCTTCCTACCTTATAGTACGAACTGGCCATGACTGACCCAGCAGACCCGGGCCAGCTGCGCAATGCCATCTCCTCCCAAGGAGCCTCCCATTGGTAAGCACGAGGAATTGCTTTGTGGTCTTATGGAGGGGGTCCAAACGTTGGCTAAGTGCCATGACCAGGCGTTGGACATGCTGCTGGAGCAATTCCGCGGTTTTTCTGGTGGCAGCATGCCACTGTGGTAACCCCAACGCCCCTCAGTAACTCGGCAATTAGCAGAGCCACCCCACAGGCCACTCCACCTTCCCGGGAGCCCCGTTTACCTCCCCCCGAACAATTTAATGGAGAGCCGTGCACCAGTCGGGCATATTTAGCTCAGTGTGCCCTCATTTTCGAGCTTCGGCCCTCCTCCTTTCCTCAGATCTCTCCAGGATAGCCGAACTCATCACGCTGATGTCTGGGAGGGCTCACATGGGCTACTGCCATATGGGACCAACAGCCAGCCATGTGCTTGAGTCTGGAGGGGTTCGTGGGAAGATGAGGAATGTTTTTGAGGCCCTGCTCTTCTCACCTCCAGGGATTTCGCCTTGCCTCTGAGTCATCCCGATAGTCCCAGACGATCCTGTTGCCGAGCGCACCCGAGGTTTTCCGACCTTCCTCGAGAGTCACCGAAGACGGGCGAAGCACTTTTTCCCGAGCCTATGCAACTAGGCAGAGCTGGGCTGTCGCCAACGGAATGGCAACACAGGATCAACACAAGGAGCTGTCTGTATTGAGGGACATTTGGTCATTTTGTGTCCTCTTTCCCGGTGAAAGACCGGGCTCACTGATAGGAGCAAGTACTCTGGTGGGCCATATGGAGAACTTTTCTGCTTCCCTTACTCACATGCTTTTTCATGTCGTTCTGCTGTGGGGAAAACAGTCCAAAACTCCTCTGGTCCTCATTGACTCTGGGGCATAACAGAGCTTTTTGGACACCACACTTGCATCCCCAGTAAGCCCCTCTCCATTCCCATGGATGTTAGAGTTCTGGATGGGTGCTTTATAGATTGGGTCACCCATAACACCACTTCCATCAACCTACGTGTGCCAGGGAATCACAGCAAGACAATTCAAATCCTGCTTATCAAGTCCCCACAGATTCCTGTGGTTTTGGTTTTCTCCTGGCTCCAGTGATACAATCCCCTAATCAACTGATCTACGGGTGCTATAATGGGCTGGAGTCCGCCATGCCACAGGCATTGTCTGAAGTCCATGCAACCTGCCCCGGTACATCTTCCTGGGGACTCGGAAGTTGCTCCGGACCTCTTCGCCATTTCCCGTACCAGGACCTCCGAGAGGTGTTCAGCAAGTCCCGGGCAACTTCCTTCTGCGGCACTGCCCCTATGAATGCGGGATTGACCTACTCCCTAACACCTCGCCGCCCTGGGGACGTTTGTACTCTGTCGGGACCAGAGACCTACATTGGGGATTCCCTAGCTGCAGGATTTGTCTGTCCCTCTTCCTCTCCCACTGGCGCAGGGTTCTTCATGTGCCCGTGCATTGACTACCGTGGACTCAATGACATTACTGTGAAGAACCATTATCCTCTACCACTCATTTCCTCGGCCTTCAAGCTTCTCCAGGGCGTCACTGTTTTCTCCAAGCTGAATCTATGAAACGCCTACCACATGCTGCAGATACGAGAGGGAGAAAATTGGAAGACTGCCTTCAATACGGCCAGCGGCCACTACAAATATCTAATCATGCCCTTTCGCATATCATGATGTTCTCCATGATATGTTGAACCGGTTCGTCTTCGTCTACATTGATGACATCCTCGTCTTCTCCCGTTTCCCCAAGAACACTCGTTCTCCAGTGCATTCTGGAGAACTTAAGGCGGAAAAGTGCGAGTTCCATCCCTCCACCATTCCCTTTCTGGACTGCATCCTCTCTGCTCGGAGTGACCAGATGGATCCTGAGAAGGTGAAAGTGGTGGTGGATTGGCTTCAGCCTACGTCCAGGGAGCAACTGCAACGCTTCCTGAGGTTTGCCAACTTTTATCTCTGTTTTACAGCAGCCTGGCCTCCCCCCTGTCTGCACTCAACTCTACCAAGGTTCCGTTCACATGGTCCTCTGCCGCTGACCAGGCATTCCGGGACCTTAAACACCGCTTCACCACTGCTCCTATTCTGGTTCGTCTTGACCCTTCCCGTAAGTTCGTGGTGGAGGCCGATGCTTCGGATGTTGGACTGGGGGCTGTCCCAACGTTCTGCCCTGGACCTTAAAACCTGTTAGAGATAGGGTTTAGTATTTCCACTTTGGATGAATTGCGTGCCCATAGTGAACTGCATCACAATCTGCCCTAAATTGCTAATATATGCATATTATTATTAATATTGGACAGGAAACACTCTGAAGTTTCTAAAACCGTTTGAATTATGTCCGTGAGTATAACAGAACTCACAGGGCAGGCAATCTTCCAAACACGTTTTGAAATACTGAAAGTTGGGGCAACTTTGACGTCATCGCCCCCTCCCTTCCCAACAAGTTATGGATCTGGAAACACTTCCTACGTCTTCCACTAGATGTCCTCGTTCAGTAGAAAGTGTGATGGAGCATTTGCTATGAACTTTGACCTAATGGGAAGGAAAGTAGTTGGTGTCGCAAAAGGACTCCATTTTGTTGAGGCGCGTTTGCGTTTGAGTGCTTCGGCTGTTCCAATCAGTCCCAAATGAAAACGAATGATCCGGTTGGAATGCTATTGGATCTATATGATTATAACATCCTGAAGATTGATTCTGCACTTAGTTTGACCAGTTTCTTCAACCTGTAATATGTCATTTGGAAGTTTTGATGCAAAGTTATCCTGGACCAGAAGTCATTTTTTGGGCATTTGAGCTGAAAGTGGTAGCAAATGCTGCTACTTGGACACTAGAATTGAACATTATGAAACAAAACGATGTATTGTTGAACGAGAACTCCTTGCACTACATTCTGATGAAAGATCATCAAAGTTAAGGGAATATTTATGTTGTAATTTTGTATTTCTGTTGTCTCCAACATGGCGGAGAAATATTGTTACGTCTGAGCGCCATCTCAGATTATTGCAATGTTAGGCTTTTTCCGTAACGTAAAAAAAATGTGACACAAGCGGTTGCATTAAGAACCAGTGTATCTTTAATTATATGTAGAACATGTATCTTTAGTCAAATTTTATGATGAGTATTTCTCTTATCTGGCGTAGTTTTCTATAATTGTGTGTCACACAATTCCTTCTTATGAACTCATATTGTTAATCAGATATAATAAAACAGAATATAAGTTTTACTTAGTTACAGTTCCATTTAAAATTATTTTTTCAGTCATTTAATCCTAATTTTCCCAACAGGTATTGAGACCCTGTTTCGCAAGACACAACACTCCCAGCCTGGACCTGGAGGTGCACGGCTAACCGACTGTTTGTCCCTAACCTAGTCCGGTCCTGGAATGGGCTCATTCCTCCAGGCTAAACTGTCATCCAGGTGCCCGCCGTACCCTAGCATTCCTCCGACAACGTTTCTGGTTGCCCACAATGGTTTCTGAAGTCTCTGCCTTCGTCGTTGCATCCTTGGTGTGCACCCAGAACAAGACTTCCTCATCGTCCCTGGTCCCATATCTCTCTGGACTTTGTCACTGGGCTTTCCCTGTCTGATGGCAACACTGTCATTTTGACAGTGGTGGATCCGTTCTCTAAGGCTGCTCATTTCACCCCTCTCCCCAAACTTCCCTCCTCCAAGGAAATGGCCCAGATAATGGTGCAACACGTCTTCCGGATCCATGGACTCCCGGTGGATATGATTTCCGAATGGGGTCCTCAATTCTCATCTCAGATTTGGAAGGCGTTCTGCACCCTAATTGGGGCTTCGGGGCAACCTTTCATTCCGAATTCCACCCCCGGTCGACCGGCCAGTTGGAGTGAGCTAACCAGGACCTGGAGACCACCTTAAGATGCCTTGTCTCAACCAACCCCACTACCTGGAGCTGACAACTGGTCTAGGTGAAGTATACCCAGAACACCCTTCCCTCTTCAGCAACTGGACTCTCACCTTTTGAGTGCTCCATGGGGTATCAACCTCTGCTCAGGTGTTGTTGCCAGCCATAGCTTTTCACAAACCAGCAATCTCAGACAAAGGGTTCATTGGTCTTCTGAAGCGCTGCTTGATGAGGCCAAACCACCAGTCAGAGGCAGAAATAATGTGAGATCAAAAAAAGTTGTGCCAATGATGTTGGAGGTCGACCTCTTGAAACTCCCCATCCCGGATCCGGGATCGTGAATAAAGCCTCAGGCTCATTAGCATAACGCAACGTTAACAATTTCTGAAAATCGCAAATAAAATGAAAATAATGTGCCTGCTCTAAAGCTTAGCCTTTTCTTAACAACACTGTCATCTCAGATTTTCAAAATATGCTTTTGAACCATAGCTATTCATTAATTTGATGCTCTAGCTTAGCATTTTGAGTACCATTTAGAACATTTTCACAAAAACCAGATAACCAAATAAATAAAATAATTTACTTTGAAGAGCTTCTGTTTTCAATGAGGAGACTTCAGTTACATAGCAAATGTTCAGTTTTTCCTGAAAGAATCTTTGTGTAGGAGAAATCAACATCACATTTCCAACCAAAATTCAGTCACCAACAACGTTTGTTAACTCCATAATATAGACCGTGGCAAAAGTTGTTTGGAATCAATCCTCAAGGTGTTTTTTTCACATATCTCTTCATTGATATATCGTTCAGTGGAAGCCTGCTTTCTTCTCTGAATTCCATGGAAAAATACTTGCAGCTGAGGTTTGCGCACTCAATTTCTGGCGCAGGACACCGGGCGGACACCTGGTAAATGTGGTCTCTTATGGTCAATCTTCCAATGATATGCCTACAAATACGTCACAATGCTGCAGACACCTTGGGGAAACGACAGAAAGGGCTGGCTCATTCCTCTCGCATTCACAGCCATATAAGGAGACAATGGAAAACGGAGCCTCAAAAATCCTGCTCATTTCCTGGATGCCGTTTCATCTTGGTTTTGCCTGTAGCTCACGTTCTAGGGCACGCACAGAGAATATCTTTGCAGTTCTGGAAACGTCAGAGTGTTTTCTTTCCAAAGCTACCAATTATATGCATAGTCGAGCATCTTTTTGTGACAAAATATCTTGTTTAAAACGGGAACGATTTTCATCCAAAAATGAAATAGCGCCCCCAGAGATTCAAGAGGTTAAATAATCAAAACGTGTTGTTAATGCATTACACACTATATGCTGTCATCGATTCCTTGTAGAGACACCACACTGCTGCTTTTGTCACAGGGGATGGCAACATCTTTCCACCAAAGTGTTTGTCCTAGGTGGTGTCCCGCTAATACTATTGCATTAACCTCTGCGAAGTTCACTACTTGCTGCAAGTCCTCATGCTTCAGGTGTAACCTGTGCTTGCTTGGGCCAGCTCTCTTTCTGATGGGAGGCATTAGACCATTCTCCTTGTATGACTGGTAGAGGAGAGTCAGGCGTGTTCTACTGACGCTGAAAGACAAATTCCAGATACAAATATTTTAGCATTTTAGAGATAACATCACTACACACAGTTCATTCATCCAACTAACGTCAGCTGGCTAGCTAACAGCAAGCTTTAACTAGCAATACAAACTGATTGTCATATAGTTGACCAAATAGGTTCAATGTTAGCTAGCTGACATTAGGTTATAACTAGCAATGTGAAATGGCATTCTGAGAAAACATCACTAACGTTACACACACTTCATACACGTAAGGTAATGCAAGCCAGCAATCTAAACTTAGCTAAGAGTTGGGGTATTTTGTTTAGACATGTAATGTTAGCTAGCTCGCAATTTGTTTTACTACAATCCCAGTCCATAGAGTAACGTTACTAGCAATACAAACCGATTGTCATAGCTAGGTAAAGCTAACCGAATAGGTTCAATGTTAGCTATTAAACCATCCATCGAACTTCAGCTGGCTAGCTAACAGCAAGCTTTAACTAGCAATACAAATCGATTGTCATCGCTAGCTTTGAACTAAATCAGGGATTTCCTCATTGTCTGATTCATTTTCAGAGTCAGAGAGAGTCAGCATAGAACGATCGTCCTCCAGAAAGTACTACAACTTTTTCCCAATGACCTTTGTCAATAGCTCCTGATAAATTCAAGGCATCAATGTTATTGAGAGCAGTAGCAACATAATTGCAGTTCTCATGCTAATGTTATATCTTTCAAAAAAAACTGCAGTAGAAGGGATTATCTGCTCCTCACGAGCAGCTCATTTTATATGCACAAGATACTACACCGCAGACCAATCTGAAACTCATCTCTCAGCATGTCCAGCCCACTCATTATCTCAGCCAATCATGGCTAGCAGGAAGGTTCCTGTTCTTTTCTTTGGCTAAACCAACTAGGCTTGTAATTTAACAATGCTAATCGTATTTACAGATGGTAAGGAAGTTTTATTAAGCCACATGAAAGTTCACATGTTCGAGAAGGCATTTCTGCCAAAAAACGTATTTTGATGCGGCCCTTTGATACGGCCCTTTAACACTCCAGCCAGCTGGTCTGTGCTCTGAGGACGAGGCTAGGCAAGCCGTCTGAGCCAGCAGCCTTGCGAGGGTTAACATGCCTAAATGTCTTACTCACGTCAGCCACAGAGAACGACAGCCTACATTTCCTGGGAGCGGGCCACGTCGGTGGCACTGTGTTATTCTCAAAGCAAACACACACACACACCAATGAGGTTCATCAATATTGAATGCCTTTTTCTGCTACTTGGTCCCTACAGTAGCTCCCTACTGCTGGGTTATAAACAGAGCAGTTCATTTCCAAGTGCAAAAACAGTAAATTATTGTCTCATACAATACAGATAATAGCCCATTA
Source organism: Oncorhynchus masou masou (assembly GCF_036934945.1). Lineage (NCBI taxonomy): Eukaryota > Metazoa > Chordata > Actinopteri > Salmoniformes > Salmonidae > Oncorhynchus > Oncorhynchus masou. The sequence goes on from NC_088227.1 coordinate 3,638,013, forward strand.
ATTTCCCTAAGTGTATGTATAGTATGTTAAGTGAGTTATCACCTACCTCCAGTGCTATGAAGTTCTCCCTTGAAAAGATATTGCATCATTACAGATAGCAGACTGTATACAAATGGGGAAGTTCTGGGAAAGAGGTAGAAGATATTTCTTGTTTTTGCCTGAGTGAGTCTCTTTTGATAAAGGTCCAACTACAACACAGCTTGTGCATGACGTTTACACACTTGGGCTCCCACTGACAAATGGGTCAACTAATGGATTTGTTTCTGACGATAATAGCCGAACAGGGGAGGTTTAGCCTAGTGTGTAGCCTAGTGGTTAGAGCATTGGACTAGGAACCGAAAGGTTGCAAGTTCAAATCCCCGAGCTGTCGTTCTGCCCCTGAACAGGCAGTTAACCCACTGTTCCTAGGCCGTCATTGAAAATAAGAATTTGTTCTTAACTGACTTGCCAAGTTAAATAAAGGTAAAAAAATAAAAATCCCAGGAATAACACAATCCTCAGTGAAAACATTATGTGAAAATAGGTAAACACAGACCTACCTCTGGTTCTAGTTACAGGATAATGGAATGACCAAAGTATATTGTCTCCACCTTTCACAACATGACTGGTCTTGGAAAGAGGATAGATCAACATGTTATCAAAACTGGAGACAAGTGAAACAGGGAATTGTTACATCACACAGTTAGCCAAGATGGCTAGCTAGCCTCTATTAGCAAAGCTAACAGATTGTCCCAATCAGTCAAATGTAAGCACATCTGGAGAAACATATATTTTTTAAACATTTTGCCTGACAGCATTAGCATTTACCTATTTTCACATCTGTGGCAAATTGTCCAACTGTGAATAGCTAGCATGTTGAAATGCTAGCTACTGTATCTCAGTTGGATGTTCAGGCGAGCTAAACATCAGGCGAGCTAAACATCAGTTGGATGTTTAGCTAGCGAGCTAATGTGGCTTGCAGCAGGTCAGTTCAGTACGCCCCTACACTTTCTCTATCTGCTGTAATGCTGTCAGGCCAAAAAAAAGAAGAAGTTTCTCCAGTTGTGCTTACATTTGACTGATTGGTACATAATCCACTTTCCATGTGTGTAGGTGAAACATTGTGAGGAGGATGAGTCATCTAGCATCAAATGTTACCCAATTAGATATTTTGGTGCAAGAAAAACATTTAAATGCTCTACAGTATTATGACATTTATGTCTATTCTGGGCTGAACACGATCCAATCTTCAATCCAGACATATAATGTTTCATTGCACATTTCACTATCTCTACTTTGGCCAGGTGAGGACCTAAACCACCAAGTGCACTCCAAACAGCATGACATCTGAGAATGACCACAACAAGATATGCAGTATTTTTTTGCCTTGATCTTTGGAATTGGAGAGGGTGGAAAGGGGCTAGAGAAAGGGATTTTGAACTTCCATTAGTAAGATTACACTATTTTATGGAAGGAGACAGGGTCAACAGGGGAGTTTCAGTTACATTAGTGAGGAGCTCCCAAATGGCGCTGTAGTGGGTCAACCATGAATATTATCTTACATTAGTCAAGAAGAAAGGCACATACCACCAGCAACAGTAGATAGGGGGGAGGACAAGTCGTCCACTGAGCTGCAACCATAACAGACAGGCACAGACAGGCACTGTATCTCACTACATACCCTGGTTCGATTCAAGACTGTATCACAACCGGCCGTGATTGTGAGTCCCATAGGGCGGGTCACAATTTGCCCAGCGTCATCTGGGTTAGGTTTTGGCCACGGTAGACCATCATTGTAAATAATAATTTGTTCTTAACCTGTCTAGGACTGGGGTTCTGCCCCGCAACAGCCAGTGAAAGTGCGGGGCACCAAATTCAAAACAACAAAAATCTCATAATTAAAATTCCTCAAGCATTCAATTATTTTACACCATTTCAAAGATAAAGTTCTCGTTAATCCAGCCACAGTGTCTGATTTACAGTGAAGGGCACCACAAATTATTATATTAGGTGACCACCAAGCCAATGAAAAACACAGCCATTTTTCCAGCCAAAGAGAGGTGTCACAAAAAGCAGAAAGAGAGATACAATTAATCACTAACCTTTGATGATCTTCATCAGATGACACTCATAGGATTTCATGTTACACAATACATGTATGTTTTGTTTAAAAAGTTCATATTTATATAAAAAAATTGGGGTTCACATTGGCGCGTTACGTTCAGTAGTTCTAAAACATGCGGTGATATTGCAGAGAGCCACATCAATTTACAGAAATAAACATTGATATAGATACTATTATACATGGAACTTTAGATAAACTTCTCCTTAATGCAACCACTGTGTCAGATTTCAAATACACTTTACAGAGAAAGCAAAATATGCAATAATCTGAGTACAGCCTTTAGACAACAAAGCAGCCAAAAAGATACCCGCCATATTGGGTAGTCAACATTACTCAGAAATAGCATTTTAAATATTCACTAACTTTTGATGATCTTCATCAGAATCCACTCCCAGGAATCCCAGTTCCATGTCTGTCACTTTCATGTTGACAATGTTTTGTAGACAGAGTTTTGCGGGTGTGTGCAGTATTTAGGCTTTGTGACGTTCTGGCTTTATTAGAGACACACACAATTTCTAAATAGGCATCTGGGACAGCCTGCGCTCTATGACCACATGAAGATAGGACCCGGTGAAGTTATGTCAAACAACTAGCCAGTCCTCATTATCACTGTGCATCCCTGGTGTGCATCCCAAATGTCACCCTACATAAATTTTGACCAAGCCATTAGGGTTTTTGTCATAAGTGGTGCACTATGTAGGGAATAGGCTGCTATTTGGGACACAGCCCTGGTTTTCCTCCACTTGGTTCTAGAGCGCCTCAACCCTCAGTCGATACCCAATGACATATCTCAATCTGGATAGAGAAGATTTGGTTAGAGCTAACCAATACGGCCAAGTTATGGACTGTATATAGAGTGTCTGACAATTTAAAACGTTCCATTTCAGGAATCTAATTGTGGGTGTAAATGAGGGGTTGTAACCAAAATCATTTTCCAATCCTTTCATTCGGAACATAACCATTCTTTTTTTGTTCCGTTCCACTATTCCGACCAGCAACATAAACAAAAAAGTACCGGTTCATATTGTTTCTTTTTAAACCTCTGAAATCTTAAAAAATGCATTTAGCTCAACATTAAATTACTTCACCAATCATGCAGTGCGGAGAGAGCTGGTTGAAATGGAGCGGGCAAGCTGTAGCTCAGTGAGTTGTTTACATGCGTGACAGAAAGACAAATGTAGGGCACGAGATGCAACTGAAATTGCGCAGGTGGAGGATGGAAGAGGCTTGGCTTGAAGCACTGGGAATTTTGTGATGACATGCATTATCAGAATTAGGCCCACAGAATTTTACCAACAGAGGATCGCATATGGAGGAACTTTGAATGTCTCTTAACTTCAGAGTTGGCTTAACTTTGTACCAGAGCTAGCTAAGAAGCTGGTGTGTTCAGAGCAACCAGAATTAAAAACACTTCGTACACTTTTTTAATTAATAAATCCAATGTGAAATGTGACAACTACATTATTCCTAACTAGCATTGAAAAAGCTTATCCATTCTTCTCTAATAAAAACAAAAATCTCTCTCCCTAGCTTCTGAATCATGCTTTTATCATCAGTAGGCCACGGCTATGCTTCAGGGGGGGAGGGGCAGGTAGCCTACACCCACACACTAGCAAAGATTTTCAGCTGACAGGCAAACAGTGAAGAAGTTTATGATTGACAGAGGGAGGGCTTTGCATAGACGGTGTTGCATTTTTTGTTGGACTGTAAAAAATGCCCGGAATGAAAATAACCCCTTATTAACCGGTTCCCATGCTTTTAAAATAATTGTTCTTTTCCAGAACAGTAAAGATCACTTTCATTCTGATTCTGTTCGTTGAAAAATGTAGTTATTTTCCAGTTTCCAGTTCTGTTCCCTGAACCTGTTCCAACCCCTGGTTTTACTACTTTAAAGTATGCTCCACCACGCACACCCACACGCTCCACAGACTTCACCTCATCATCCTAACAGACTGAGCATCTTAAACTGCCTCTTGTTGTAACTTTTAGACAACACCACACGCGCATGCATACAGGCCTTTTCTCTTTCTGTTTTACGACACGTGTTACACAACCACAAACCTCTTTTATCACTTCCCCCAGCATGTCTCTCACTCTCATTAGCCAGGAAAAGGGAAATGAGGAATCGGTAAAAATGCAGAGCATCATTAAACACCATAAACTGTATACTTAGAAGGACAAAATAGCTCGTAAAAACATGCTGGATAAATGCCAGGGAACCTGTTTAATTCCTCCTCTGGTGACAAATCAGTCTGCTACAGTTCTAATTTGTAATAAAAACAAAAAAACAAAACAAACAAAGCATATACAGAGCAACTAAAATGTTCACCGGGTATATACTGTATGGCCTGCCCACTTACAGTATGTGGTAATAATGTAGAGCAGATTTGTGATTTTACTCATAACAAATCAAATGTATTTATAAAGCCCTTCTTACATCAGCTGATATCTCAAAGTGCTGTACAGAAATTAGATTTGTACATGTTGTCCGCTTATAAGCCCATACTTAACCAACACCCACCCCACAATACCAAGGAGCAGACATGCATGTGCACACATGCATACTCACATGCCCACATACACACACACTTATTAATTCTCCCTGACAGTATTTAGTCAAGGAAATAGATTATCTAACATTCACACTACAGCCAGTTTCATAGGTTGGTGTTTTGATAGAAAAGTAATTTCGTTAGTTTAGTCTTTTTTTCATTAATCATTCCTCGACAGAATTAAAAAATGATGACACAAAGGAGAAAATATAATTTGAGTTGACATAAATAGTAGTTTCTTTGTGTAATTTTGACTTGATATGACTGGATCACAGACGGATCCTGAGCTCTTAGGACACTAGAGCAGAGTATTCACTTGAAAGGCTGAGGTGCTATGAGACCACGGGAACAATCACAGAACAAACTCACCAAGTCACCCATAAATTCTCTCTCTCTTCGCTCCCTCAAACATAGGCCTTATCCCTTTTCCATATTTCACTCTGTGATGAGGTTCTCGGTGTGGAATTGTGACTTTTTAACAAACTGGATGTAATTGAAAAGTCATGCAAGCAAAATGTCAAAGTCCAGCTTGAGACATTGAAAAACAAAGAAAGAAACCCAAAAATAAGAAAAGGGTCAAACGGTCCCCCATAGCACAATTATACAGCGTCCTGGGTGATTTCATTTTCTTTATTTTTTAAGTGGGGGCACAGTAAAACTCAAGCTGCCCCATGCCCCTCTGAACCTTTATTTCAAGCATATCACCTAAATCACTGGAGGTATGGTAGAAAAACAGGACACCTCATAAAACTGGGGGGCGGGTGCTTCTGTTTTAGTAAACACCAGGGAGACTGAATCGGACTCTTTGTGAAAAAAGTGCTTATATTGCATTTAAAATGGCAAAAGGGGACAGGCAAAGTTCAGCTAGCATTTATTGTCCTCTTCTGCTGTTTTTCAGCTGATTCAGACTGCCTTGGCTCTGGGGGATGATATAAATTCTGATATAAATTGTGCCCTTGTGGCAGACAGAGACAAACCGACCGGCTACTCCAGAGTTACCTATTATATCTTAACGGGACTGGCTCCATATAGGCCTACAATGATCCCCTGTTCTGTAGCCCTCTGAGTCCAAATTATTGTTGGACAGGAGGAGATAGTGATGTGGCCAATGATGCAGAATGAGGTGTTGAACTCATCCACTTTGGAGGGAGAGAGGGAGAACAGTAGCCCAATTACCAGGCTGACGTAAAGGGGGGTTGCAGAGAAAAGGTTTTGTTGATGACGTAATCTCGTAAACACTATAGCAATATCAAATTAGCCTATCTAATTCCAGGAAAACGATGTCTTTATGGGACTGTGCATAACAAGTAGTGTATGTGTGGTCCAGGGCTCCATGTAGTGAAAAAGGAAAAGGTTAAGGTACAGTGTAGGTCACTGTTTCCCCGAAATCTTGATCAGTTGTCATCGGCAAGGAGGATGGGTTGGTGGGGAGAATGGTCACATACCCCACCTGCCATGGGGAATATGAGCAGAAAACCATACTGCCATTTTGCTGTATGGCTAACCATAACTGCCTACGTGACCTACTCTCTGTGGATGTTTGAGGGATATAGTAGGGAGGAATGTGTATTAGAAGGTGTAAGGGTGATTAACTGGCAGCAGAGAAGTCAGACGTTGGAGAGAAATAACTGTGTTTCCAACAGCGCAGTTTATTTACAAAAAACTCACCGGAAAACATAATAATAAAAATCAATGGGTAACATAACCTGACCCACACCAGTACAGATGTACACAAACCCTTTAAACAATCACCAACAAGGACATGAGGGGAAAGAGAGGGTTAAATTCACAACATGTAATTGATGGGATTGGAACCAGGTGAAGACAAGACAAAACCAATGGAAAAGGAAAAATAGATCAGCGATGGCTAAAAGGTCGGTGACGTCGACCGCCGAACACCGCCCGAATAAGGAGAGGGAACAACTTCGGCGAAAGTCGTGACAGTACCCCCCCCCCTGATGCACGGCTCCAGCAGCGCGTCGACACCGACCTCAGGGACAATCCGGATGGAGACACTGGATCTCTCGCAGCATAGAAGGATCCAACACGTCCTCCACCGGGACCTAGCATCTCTCCTCCGGAACGAACGGAGTACGCCGGGGCCCCTCGATGTCCAGAGGGGGCGGGGAACCTCCTGCTCCTCGGATTCTTGGAGCGGTACAGCTACCACTGGCCTGAGGAGAGACACATGGAACGAGAGGCGGTAATCAGGGGGAAGCTGTAACCTGTAACAAACCTCGTTCACTCTCCTCAGGACTCCACAAACTGCGGACCCAGCATCTGACAGGGCAGGCGGAAAGGCAGGTTTCGGGTCGATAGCCCGTCCCGGTCCCCCGGCGCGAACACCAGGGCCTCACTGCATTGACGGTCTGCGCCAACTTTCTGGCACAGCACCGCGCACTGAAGGTGAACATGGACGGCTTCCCATGTTTCCTCCGCGCGCCGGAACCAGTCATCCACCGCAGGAGCCTCGGTCTGACTCTGATGCCATAGGCTGATATCCCAATACAAACTGGAAGGAAGAGAGGTTAGCGGCGGAGCGAGTTCTGGGCCATCTCTGCCCAGGGCACAAACGCTGCCCACTCCCCCGGCCGGTCCAGCCAATAGGACCTTAGAAACCTACCCACGTCCTGGTTAACTCTCTCCACCTGCCCGTTACTCTCGGGGTGAAAACCTGAGGTAAGGCTGACTGAGATCCCCAGACTTTCTATGAACGCCCTCCAGACTCTCGACGTGAACTGGGGACCCCGATCAGACACTATGTCCTCACGCACCCCGTAGTGCCGGAAGATGTGTGTAAACATGGCCTCCGCAGTCTGTAGGGTCGTAGCGAGACCGGGCAACGGGAGGAGACGACAGCACTTAGGAAAAAATGATTCACAACGACCAGGATCGTGGTGTTACCCTGTAAGGGAGGAAGATCAGTCAGGAAATCTACTGGCAGGTGCGACCACGGCTGCTGTGGAACGGGTAGGGGTTGTAAACTTACCTCTGGGCAGGTGCCTAGGAGCCTTACACTGGGCACACACCGAGCAGGAGGAAACATAAACCTTTACATCCTTAGCCAAAGTGGGCCACAAGTACTCCCCACTTCCCACCAACCTATACCAGGATGACCAGAGGAGAGTGACGTGTTGGCCGAATTGATCAGATGGTCGTGGACAGCAGATGGAACGTACAGACGCCCAGCTGGACACTGGAGGGTAGCGGGCTCTGCACGCAACGCCGGCTCAATGTCCGCGTCCAGCTCCCACACTACCGCCGCCACCAGGCAGGAGGCGGGGAGTATGGGAGTGGGATCCATAGGCCGCTCCTCTGTGTCATACAGCCAGGACAATGTGTCTGCTTTATTATTCTGGGAGCCTGGTCTGTAGGAAAGTTTAAAAACCAAACTGGTGAAAAACATGGCCCACCTTGCATGGCGAGGGTTCAGTCTCATCGCTGCCCAGATGTACTCCACACTGTGGTCAGTACAGATGAGAAAATGATGTCTAGCCCCCTCAAGTCAATGTCTGCACAACTTCAAGGCCTTGACGACAGCTAACAGTGCCCGGTCCACCACATCATAGTTTCGCTCCGCCGGGCTCAGCTTCTTCGAGAAAGAAGCACGGGGGCGGAGCTTCGGTGGCGTACCCGAGCGCTGAGAGAGCGCAGCTCTAATCCCTGCCTCGGACGCGTCCACCTCCACTACGAACGCCAAAGAGGGATCTGGATAGGCCAGCACGGGAGCCGAGATAAACAGAGCCCTCAGGTGACTGAAAGCCCTTTCCTCCTCAGCCGTCCACTGCATGCGCACCGGGCCCCCCTTTAGCAGTGAGGTAATGGGAGCCGCTACCTGACCCAAACCCCGGATAAACCTCCGGTAATAGTTGGCAAACCTTAAGAACTGCGGCACCTCCTTTATCGTGGTGGGAGTCGGCCAATTACGCACGGCTGCAATGTGGTCACTCTCCATCTCCACCTCTGAGGTGGAAATGTCATACCCTAGGAAGGAGACAGACTGTTTGAAGAACAGGCATTTCTCAGCCTTGACATACAGGTCTCCAACAGGCGACCAAGCAACAGGGACACATGCTCACCTTGTGTAGCGGAGTATATCAAAATGTCATCAATATGCACCACCGCACCCGGCATGACGAGGTACTCATAGTGCCCCGATTTGGTACTAAAAGCCATCTTCCACTCGTCTCCCTCTTGGATACGCACCAGGTTGTAAGCACTCCTGAGATCTAATTTAGTGAAGAAGTGCTCCCCGTACATTGACTCAATCGCTGTGCCTATGAGCAGTAGTGGGTAACTATACATAACAGTGATCTGATTCAGACCCCAATAGTCAATACACGGGCGCAGACCTCCCTCCTTTTTCTTCACAACAAAGAAACTTGAGGAGGCTGGTGAAGTGGAGGCCCGAATTTACCCCTGACGCAGGGTTTTGGAAACATATGTTTCTGTCTCTGCCTGTGAGAGGGGATAAACGTCACTCCTGGGAAGTGCAGCATCTACCAGGAGATCTATCGCACATTCGTCCCGTTGATGAGGTGGTAATTGAGTCGCCTTCTTTTTTGGTCTGGACTCTCCACCGTAGTAGCACAAACTGAAACACCTAAACACCTACCTGAGCACTCTCGCGACCACCCCGTGAGAGCCCTCCTTGGCCAAGAAACAGTGGGTTTATGACAAGCTAACCAGGGTAGGCCCAGCACCACAGGAAATGCAAGAGAGTCAATAAGGAAAATACTCATTCTCTCCGTGAGCCACCGGCGTCACTATGCCCAAAGGAGCTGTGACCTCCCTAATTAACCCTGACCCTAATGGTCAACTATCTAAGGTGTGAACGGGGAAGGGCACAAACACGGGAACAATGGGGATCCCTAAACTATGAGCTAACGCTCTATTAATGAAATCAACAGCCGCCTGAATCTACGAGCTCCTTATGCTGGGAAAACTCAGGAAAAGTGACAGACACAAACATATGTGCAACAGAGAGCTCTGGGGGAGAATGGTGCCGGCTCACCTGGGGTGACGCCAGAGCCCCCTCCCTGCTGCCTCGATTCCAAGAAGAACCAACCCGGCACTGACCGGCAGTGTGACCTCTGCGGCCACAGATGGTGCACGAGCGGCAACCTCCTCCGGTCTCCCTGCGCACCGCCCCTCTCAGCTCCATGGGCATAGGAGAAGGGGTGCGGGATTATGGAGCCACCAGACCCCGATCTGGACGTCCGCGATTAGCCAGCAGGTTGTCTAGCCAGATGGACAGGTCCACCATCTGAGTGAACTCCTCAAAATGGTCCAACGTAGCATCTCCCTCTCTCCACACGGCATTGGCCCACTCCAGTGCTTTCCCGGTGAGGCACGAGACAAGGGCGGACACCCTCTCACGACCCGATGGAGCCGGGTGGATGGTGGCCAGGTAGAGGTCTAATTGTAACAGGAACCCCTGGCAGTTCCGTTGTATTCCTGGGGCAAGGAGAGACGAATCCCACTGGGTTCAGGCGGGAAAGGGGCGCTCAGGGGAGACGCCGGTTTTACGGTGGAGGCGCTGGAAAAACTCCCCGTCTCTCCCAGTGGTCCAATGTCTGGACAAAGCAGTCCATGGTTGTGCCAAGATGGTGTAGTTTAGCTGCATGCTCCTGGACGTGCTCCTCCACTCCTATGGCCGGGGTACCGTTTCCTGCTGACTTCATAGTTCGGGTCAGTGATTCTGTAAAAGGGTGTTTAACTGGCGGCAGAAAAGTCAGACGCAGGAGAGAAATAACTGTGTTTCCAAAGGCGCAGTTTATTTACAAAAAACCCAACAGAAAACATAATAATATAAATCAATGGGTAACATAACCCGACACACATCAGTACAGACGTACACATACACTTACAATAAACAATCACCGACAAGGACATGAGGGGAAACAGAGGGTTACATACACAACATGTAATTGATGGGATTGGAACCAGGTTTGATGGAAGACAAGACAAAACCAATGGAAAATGAAAAATGAATCAGCGATGGCTAGAAGGTTGGTGACTTCGACCACCGAACACCGCCCGAACAAGGAGAGTGAACAACTTCAGCGTGACAAAAACGTGACAAAAAGGGAAGCAGGCTCACAAAAAAGACTGATAGTTTTAACTTTCACCCCAAAAAACTTACACCATTAGGCCATGCAACCTTCCCCTTTTGGACTTTTATATGGCTTATAATTCCCAATAGCCTCATGAGATTTCACTCTACACATAAGGTTGGTAAAATTTATTCACATTTTTTTTTTAATCTGGTTCGCAATAGAAACACACAGAAAAAGTCATTTCTGCATCCAGTGTGCATCGGCACATTGAGTTGAGTCATTATCTTGTGATTTTACCGTTAGCCACCATTCACCACAGATACTTTTCCTTGTGTTCCTTTTTTATTAAACTTATACCTCAAAGATAACTTGCTTCTTCTTCAATGTGGAAGTGCATTGATTTATGAGTGAAGGTCATGTACTAACCTATACCACTTTGATGTTTCTTGTCACTACACATAATCACATTATGTAGTCAAATCAGACATGGCCTCCGGAGTGGCGTGGCGGTCTTAGGCACTACATCTCAGTGCCAGGGCATCACTACAGACCCTGTTCGATCCTGGGCTGTATCACAACCGGCCATTATAGGGACTCCTATGGGGCATCATCCGTGTTAGGGCCAAGGCACGCCGTCATTGTAAAATAAGAATTTGTTCTTAACTGACTTGCCTAGTTTAATAAAGGTTAAATAAAAAAAATGGTTGCGTAAAAAACAAAATTGGCATAAAAAAATTACAATTATATTTCTCTTAAAATAATCAAACCCATTGTGGACTGTCTTTGTGTGGGAAATTACATAGAAACTGTCTAAAGCCAATGGGATAAATAAACTACCTTATCTTCACCTTGCTCTCCGACTATCCAACCTTTTCAAGGGTCCCATCACTTTTTTTTTTAAATGGGTCACACACACACACAGACACACACACACACACACCTACCTCACGGACTGTAAAACCAGCTAACGTACAGCAGATGCCCAAACTCTGGGAGAATCCAGAGGAGACCAAGCAGGGAGGAAGTGGTAAAGAGGTCACGTTTTTTCATTCTCCTCCATGACAGTTTTCTTTATTTTTCTGCAGCCTGGCCAGTCCTGTTGCAGGCCCTGATGCGGGGTCCCAAGGGCCAGCGGTGAAATGGCAATACGGACCATTTGACACCTGTCAAAACAGTCCTGTTATTCAAGCGTTGAGCCCTGTCAGCTCACTGAGAAAAGTGCTAGGCAGCCTTTCAATTTCTCCCTCCCTTCTCCCTAACTCTCCCTCTCACTCTACCCTTCACTCTTTCAGCCTCACTTACTTTCTCTCTCTCTGGAAAGACACATGCACACCAGAACCACATTCTCTACCCTCACCAAAAGACTATGGTTTCCTACTTGTACTGACCTCTCTCTCTCTCTCTCGCTCTCTCTCTCTTTCATACACACGCATCACCACACAAAATAATACAATGCAGTGCACTTCTGTGGACGATAAGCAGGAGAGCAGCACAGCTCCAGAGCTGCAGGAGGAGAGGAAACAATCACAGTCACGCGCTATGTCAGTGCAGCTCTATTTATTTACCCATAGGTTTATCTGTTTACATTAGTTCTTTGCAATCTCTTTCTCCAATGCGGAACAGGAACCAAGCAGGTGATTTATTTTTTTGAATGTTAAAACAATGGAGCATAGTCGAGACAGAGAATTAGCTTAATTGAGAGTATAAGAACACCAACAAACATTTTGAAAAGCTGCTTATGTAAATAAAAGGTGTTACATGGAATGATGGGGGATGAGGATGAGGTTATGGACCTGGTTCCTGGCCTAAGAACATACAGTATATTCAACTAAGTCCAGTACATTACTAATAGCAAACATTAAGTTCAATGGGAGAAATCAAAGCGCAACTTTCCTGGAAAAAGACACACACTTTCTTCACCAGATCTGGTCATTACTGTAATAAATATGGAGATTCAGGCAAATGATTCTGTAGGTGCTCGAAGATTCCCAATATGATTCCAAGACATTCCTGGAGTCCTGGGGAAGATGTTCCTATCCCCAGAGCCACAGCTGTTGCACTTGTCAAAGGAAGTGGGGGAAGAGAGAAACTAAATGAGGAACCAGAGAGTGCTCTTCTTCCTTTTTGTGTCTTATTAAAAACATGCCCTCGATAATCTTTTATATCCTGACTTATTAACCTCTTTGGGCAACCCGACGCGCCAGCGTCCCACCTTGCCAACAATAAATGCAAATGCGCTACGCCAAATGCTAATAGCACTCGTTAAAACTCAAACGTTCATTAAAACTCACATGCAGGGTACTCAATTGAAGCTACACTCGTTGTGAATCTAGCCAACAAGTCAGATTTTTAAAATGCTTTTCGGCGAAAGCATGAGAAGCTATTATCTGATAGCATGCAACACCCCGAAATACCAGAAGGGGACGTAAACAAAGGAATTAGCGTAGCCGGTGCTACACAAAACGCAGAAAAAAAATATAAAACATTCATTACCTTTGACGAGCTTCTTTGTTGGCACTCCTATATGTCCCATAAACATCACAATTGGGTCTTTTTTTCGATTAAATCGGTCCTTGTGTACCCAAAATGTCAATTTATGAAGACCGTCAGATCCAGGAAAAACACAGTTTTTAAACGCAACGTTATTTTTTTAAATTAAAAAAGGTGCCTATAAACTTTGACAAAACACTTCAAACTACTTTTGTAATCCAACTTTAGGTATTAGTAAACGTTAATACGCGATCGAATTCATCACGGGGCGATCTGTATTCAATAGCATTAAGTCTTCAGACAATGGTCGATATTCTCTCTACCAAAACTTCCTTTGTGATGCAGTGATGACAGGAAGTGCCTCTTCTTCGTTGAACCAAGGAATAACGTCACACCATTTGCCAAGACTGAAGACATCGTGTAGAAGTTATAGAAATTGTCAACTGGGAGCCATCTATTTTCTCTTCGCATAGACAATACAGGCAACTGGCGCATTGATGTTTTTTTTTATTTTGGGTGATCAGTTTTCCTTGGGATTTTCCCCGAGACACACGTTCTGTTATAGTCACAGCCAGTTTTAGAAACTTCAGTGTTTTCTATCCACACATACTAATCATATGCATATACTATATTCCTGGCATGAGTAGCAGGACGTTGAAATGTTGCGCGATTTTTAACAAAATGTTGAAAAAAGTAGCCCAAGCTCTAACAGGTTTTAAGCGGTCCTGGTTTTACTTTGGAACAGCCTTGAAAAAGACCTAGTCAAACCGTACAGTGTTTATGTGCTTTAAAACCTAGCTTTAAAGAAATGAAAACATTAAGCATATAACTTTGATATCCTGCATATCCTGCTTTTCCACTTGGATATATATATATTATTACTTTGACTCTGGAACCACCACCAGAGAGAGAGCAAGGCAATTGTTCCCAGTGTAAAGACAGAGTTCTAATGAGTCTCAGAATGTAATAGGCCTGTGTGCAGCTGGTGTGGGGCAGCAGATATGAGTAATGAACGTTCTTTACTCAAGAATACAAATATATACAACACAATAAACTAGCCCACAATAACATACCGTATACATACAAAAAAATCACTCGCAAAAACCATGGGGGAACAGAGGGTTAAATAATGAACAAGTAATTTGGGGATTGAAACCAGGTGTGTAAAACAAAGACAAAACAAATGGAAAATGAAAAGTTGATCGGCGATGCCTAGAAGTCCGGTGACGTCGGAGAGGGACCGACTTCGGCGGAAGTCGTAACACAGAAGGATGCAACTTAGAGAAAGTTTGCCAGAGTCCCAATGTTCCTCCTTCGTCCCTTCTCCATCTATCAAATGTGGTCATCCCAGGTCACCAAGAATTTGAGGAAACATGTGGAACCAGGTCTTCAGTATTTGAGTGACACATAGCTTAAACTGAGTGAAACAAACACAATGCAAACTGTCTAAGACCAATTACAAAAAGTTGGCATCAGTTTCTGTATGGATGGCATTGGATTAAGGAAGTGAAGTTAATTTTAAATTGACTTTACAGTATGTTGATGGAACTTTTGATCATTTACAGTTGGCTATCTTTGCTACAATGACCTTGATCTTGGTCTTTCCACCAAGTATGTTGGATAGCTCCACTTTCCACAATTCATATAATGATAAAGGATTCAACGGATTTGTGTGGTTAAGTGCAGCAACACTAATCTGAACTGTCATTGTCTTTGTACGAATGTGGCAGTTCTTGTGGCAATTCTATGATTTTCTTTAGTCGGGCAGCCGTGCAGTCAATCTGTTCAGAAAGTAATTTAATAAAGCCATTGTTAAAGGAAAGAGAGCTGCGTTCAAATTGTAGTACTATTATGTAACCAAAACATCCCTTTACGAATGACTCTCTCACTCTCGTAACAAGGTGAAGCAAATGTCCCCCATTCATTTGGGACGGATGGATTATGGAGGGAAGGCTACAAGTTTGATGCGTCATTAAGTCACCCACGACTGAGGGGTAATACAGGAGAAATTAAAATAAACAGTCCGACACACATTTGCGAACAAGCTTTAACTTCCTGACTGATGTCTTGAGATGTTGCTTCAATATATCCACATAATTTTCCGGCCTCATGATACCATCTATTTTGTGAAGGGCACCAGTCCCTCCTGCAGCAAAGTACCCCCACAACATGATGCTGCCACCTCTGTGCTTCATGGTTGGGATGGTATTCTTCGGCTTGCAAGCCTCCCCCTTTATCTTCCAAATATAACAATGGTCATTATGGCCAAACAGTTCTAGTTTTGTGTCATCAGACCAGAGGACATTTCTCCAAAAACTATCATCTTTGTCCGCATGTGCAGTTGCAAAGCGTAGTCTGGCTTTTTTATGGCAGTTTTGGACCAGTGGCTTTTTCCTTGCTGAGCAGCCTTTCAGGTTATGTCGACACAGGACTTGTTTTACTGTGGATAAAAATACTTTTGTGCCCGTTTCCTCCAGCATCTTCACAAGGTCTTTTGCTGTTGTTCTGAGATTGATTTGCACTTTTCGCACCAAAGTGCATTCATCTCTAGGAGACAACGTGTCTCCTTCTTGAGCGGTATGACGGCTGCGTGGTCCCATGGTGTCTATACTTGCGTGCTGTTGTTTGTACAAATTAACGCAGTAAATTCAGACATTCGGAAATTGCACCCAAAGATGAACCAGACTTGTGGAGGTCTCCTATTTTTTCTCCTATTTTTTTCTGAGGTCTTGGCTGATTTCTTTTGATTTTCCCATGATGTCAAGCAAAGAGGCACTGAGTTAGAAGGTAGGCCTTGAAATACATCCACAGGTACACCTCCAGTTGATTAAAATTATGTCAATTAGCCTATCAGAAGCTTCTAAAGCCATGACATCATATTCTGGAATTGTCCTAGCTGTTTAACTTCTTCGATATTGGGGACGCTCTTTTAATTTTTGGATAAAAAAAACGTTCCCGTTTCAACAAGATATCTTGTCACAAAAAGATGCTCGACTATGCATATAATTGACAGCTTTGGAAAGATAACACTCTGACGTTTCCAACACTGCAAAGATATTATCTGTGAGTGCCACAGAACTGATGCTACAGGTGAAACCAAGATGAAATTTCAAACAGGAAATGGCCCAGATTTTGAGGGCGCTGTGTTCCAATGTCTCCTTATATTGCTGTGAATGCGCCAGGAATGAGCCTACACTTTCTGGCGTTTCCACAAGGTGTCTGCAGCATTGTGACATATTTGTAGGCATATCATTGGAAGAATGACCATAAGAGACAACATTTACCAGGTTCCCGCTTGGTGTCCTCCGTCGAAATTATTGCGTAATCTCCAGCTGCGTGCATTTTACCCTTTTGCTTCAGAGGAGAAAGTCAACTGCCACGAATGATTTATCATCGAATAGATATGTGAAAAACACCTTGAGGATTGATTCTAAACAACGTTAGCCATGTTTCTGTCGATATTATGGAGATAATTTGGAAAAAAGTTTGGCGTTGTAATGACTGAATTTTTGGGGGGTTTTCTTAGCCAAACGTGATGAACAAAATGGAACGATTCCTCCTACACAAATCATCTTTTTGGAAAAACTGAACATTTGCTATCTAACTGAGAGTCTCCTCATGGAAAACATCCAAAGGTCTTCAAAGGTAAATTATTTTATTTGAATGCTTTTCTTGTTATTGTGAAAATGTTGCCTGCTGAATGCTAGGCTTAATGCTATGCTAGCTATCAATACTCTTACACAAACGCTTGTGTAGCTATGGTTGAGAAGCATTTTTTGAAAATCTGAGATGACAGTGTTGTTAACAAAAGGCTAAGCTTGTGAGCCAATATATTTATTTCATTTCATTTGCGATTTTCATGAATAGTTAACGTTGCATTATGGTAATGAGCTTGAGGCTATAATTACGCTCCCGGATACGGGATTGCTCGTCGCAGCAGGTTAATGCATTTGAGCCAATCAGTTGTGTTGTGACAGAGTAGTGGTGGTATACAGAAGATAGCCCTATTTGGTAAAAGACCAAGTCCATATTGTAAGAATATTTTGATGATAAATACACAACGTAGATGACGAGAGGTCAATAGAGTACTAACAATCAATGGAAATAGTGTTTTCTCTGTAATATCAATGGGTCAGAGACATAGGAGGAATTTCAGTCCGCGACTCATAGCCACAAGGCATGTTCTCATTGGTCCAAATTGTTTAAAAATTGAACTTGAAACAGGATACGTGTTATTTGGCCATTGGCCCAGTTTTATTGCAAGGAGTTCTAATTGCTAAACCACAGGATAGGGCTGGGTTATAAAACAACATCCTGTCCCTTTTTTCTGTAGAGAGAATCACACAGGAGAGAATCCCTGAGGACAGGAGAGCATGAACATCTACCATCTACCTCACAGCATGATTTGTTCTCTTTGAATAGACCTATTTTCCTCCCCATGATTTGCTTTGGGGTTTGTGTTATTGAAGAGTAAAATCAACTGCTAACAATATTATGGCAAGAACAGCGCAAATAAGCAAAGAGAAACGACAATCAGTCATTACCTCTTGATACTCCCCACCCCGGATCCGGGTTCGTGAATAAAGCCTCAGGCTCATTAGCATAACGCAACGTTAACGATTTCTGAAAATCGCAAATAAAATGAAAATAATGCGTCTGCTCTCAAGCTTAGCCTTTTCTTAACAACACTGTCATCTCAGAGTTTCAAAATATGCTTTTGAACCATAGAAATTGACTAATTTGTGTAATAGTATGCAAAGCTAGCATAGCATTTTGAGTAGCATTTAGCACGCAACATTTTCACAAAAACCAGATAACCAAATAAATAAAATCATTTACCTTTGAAGAGCTTCTGATGTTTTCAATGAGGAGACTCTCAGTTACATACCAAATGTTCAGTTTTTCCTGAAAGAATCTGTGTGTAGGAGAAATCGCTCCGTTTTGTACATTGCATTTGGCTACCGAAACGAACCGAAAATTCAGTCACCTAAACGTAAAACTTTTTCCATATTAACTACATAATATCGACCGAAACATGGCAAGCGTTGTTTGGAATCAATCCTCAAGGTGTTTTTTCACATATCTCTTCATTGATATGCAGTTCGTGGAAGCTTGCTTTCCTCAGTATCGCATGGAAAAATACTGGCAGGTGACTTTTGCGCACCAATTTCGACGGAGGACACCGGGCGGACACCTGGTAAATGTGGTCTCTTATGGTCAATCTTCCAATGATATGCCTACAAATACGTCACAATGCTGCAGACACCTTGGGGAAACGACAGAAAGGGCAGGCTCATTCCTCTCGCATTCACAGCCATATAAGGAGACAATGGAAAACAGAGCCTCAAAAATCCTGTCATTTCTTGGATGCCATCTCATCTTGGTTTTGCCTGAAGCTCACGTTCTAGGGCACGCACAGAGAATATCTTGCAGTTCTGGAAACGTCAGAGTGTTTTCTTTCGAATGCTATCAATTATATGCATAGTCGAGCATCTTTTTGTGACAAAATATTGCGCTTAAAACGGGCAACGTCTTTTTATCCAAAAATGAAATAGCGCCCCCATAGCATCAAGAGGTTATTAATGGGATTGCAGTCCAAAGAGGTAATTAAGCTCAAACCAGATGGGATGGCATATCGCTGCAGAACACTGTGGTAGCCATGCTGGTTAAGTGTGCCTTGAATTCTAAATAAATCACAGACAGTGTCACCAGCAAAACACCCCACACCATCTTACCTCCTCCTCCTTGCTTCACGGTGGGAACCACACATGAGGAGGTCATCCATTCACCTACTCTGCATCTCACAAAGACAAGGCAGTTGGAAACAAAAATCTCAAATTCGGACTCATCAAACCAAAAGGACAGATTTCCACCCTTCTAATGTCCATTGCTTGTGTTTCCTGGCCCAAGAAAGTCTCTTCTTCTTATTGGTGTCCTTTAGTTGTGGTTTCTTAGCAGCAATTTGACTATGAAGGCCTAAATCACGCAGTCTCCTTCGAACAGTTGATGTTGAGATGAGTCTGTTACTTGAACTCGATGAAGAAAGGGCTGCGTTTTCTGAGACTGGTAACTCTAATGAATACATCCTCTGCTGCAGAGGTAACTCTGGGTCTTCCTTTCCTGTGGCGCTCCTCATGAGTCCTAATTTCATCATAGCGCATTATGTTTCTTGCGACTGCACTTGAGGAATTTACCGTATTGCCTGACCTTCATGTCTTAACCTGATGATATGACAACAGCAGTGCTCCAAATTCAAAACAACAGAATTATCATAATTTAAATTCCTCAAACATAGCTGTATCTTATACCGTTTTAAAGGTTTTACTTCTTGTTAATCCCACCAAAGTGTCCGATTTCAAATACAATTTACGGCGAAAGCACCACAAACGATTATGTTAGGTCACCACCAAGCCACAGAAAAACACAACCATTTTCACAGCCAAAGAGAGGAGTCACAAAAAGCACAAATAGAGATCAAATGAATCACTAACCTTTGATGATCTGCATCAGATGACACTCATAGGACATCATGTTACACAATACATGTATGTTTTGTTTGATAAAGTTCATATTTATATAAAAAAATTGGAGTTTACATTGGCGAGTTACATTCACTCGTTCCAAAAACATCCAGTGATTTTGCATAACCACGTCGATTCAACAGAAATTCTCATCATAAATGCAGATGATAATACAAGTTATACACATGGAATTATAGATATACCTCTCCTTAACTTCTTGAAACTCCCCATCCCGGATCCGGGTTTGTGAATAAAGCCTCAGGCTCATTAGCATAACGCAACGTTAACGATTTCTGAAAATCGCAAATAAAATGAAGATAATGCGTCTGCTCTCAAGCTTAGCCTTTTCTTAACAACACTGTCATCTCAGAGTTTCAAAATATGCTTTTGAACCATAGAAATTGACTAATTTGTGTAATAGTATGCAAAGCTAGCATAGCATTTTGAGTAGCATTTAGCACGCAACATTTTCACAAAAACCAGATAACCAAATAAATAAAATCATTTACCTTTGAAGAGCTTCTGATGTTTTCAATGAGGAGACTCTCAGTTACATACCAAATGCGCAGTTTTTCCTGAAAGCGTCTGTGTGTAGGAGAAATCGTTCCGTTTTCTACATTGCGTCTGGCAACCGAAACGAACCGAAAATTCAGTCACCTACAACGTAAAACTTTTTCCGGATTAACTACATAATATCGACCGAAACATGGCAAGCGTTGTTTGGAATCAATCCTCAAGGTGTTTTTTCACATATCTCTTCATTGATATGCAGTTCGTGGAAGCTTGCTTTCCTCTCTGTATCGCATGGAAAAATACTGGCAGGTGACTTTTGCGCACCAATTTCGGCGCAGGACACCGGGCGGACACCTGGTAAATGTGGTCTCTTATGGTCAATCTTCCAATGATCTGCCTACAAATACGTCACAATGCTGCAGACACCTTGGGGAAACGACAGAAAGGGCAGGCTCATTCCTCTCGCATTCACAGCCATATAAGGAGACAATGGAAAACAGAGCCTCAAAAATCCTTGTCATTTCCTGGATGCCATCTCATCTTGGTTTTGCCTGAAGCTCACGTTCTAGGGCACGCACAGAGAATATCTTGGTATTTCTGGACACGTCAGAGTGTTTTCTTTCGAATGCTATCAATTATATGCATAGTCGAGCATCTTTTTGTGACAAAATATCTTGTTTAAAACGGGAACGTTTTTCATCCAAAAATGAAATAGCGCCCCCATAGATGTAAGAGGTTAACTTGACGCTACCCATCCCTTTAGCGGGATAATTGTCATCAACAACCGCTGAAATGCATAGCGCCACATTCAAATAATAAAACTAAAAATATTTATATTCATGAAATCACAAGTGCAATATAGCAAAACACAGTTTAGCCTTTTGTTAATCCACCTGTTGTGTCAGATTTTGAAAATATGCTTTACAGCGAAAGCAATCCAAGCTTTTGTGTAAGTTTATCGATCGCTTGGTCACAAAAATCCAAAAAGCAATCAAATGAATCATCTACCTTTGATGATCTTCGGATTTTTCACTCACGAGACTCCCAGTTACACAATAAATGTTCCTTTTGTTCCATAAAGATTATTTTTATATCCAAAATACCTGTTTGTTTGGCATGTTATGTTCAGAAATCCACAGGAAAGAGCGGTCACGACAACACAGACAAATTCCAAATAGTATCCGTAATGTCTATAGAAACATGTCAAATGTTTTTTATAATCAATCCTCAGGTTGTTTTTAAAATATATTATCGATAATATATCAACCGCAACTGTCCTTTTCAGTAGCAGTAGAAAAGACAATGGCTGCCCAAACTCTGTTGCGCCAAGCAAAACTCTGCTGGCATCCGGCCATACAATGACGCTATGGAACATGGAGTTTTCAAATGCCACTTCCTGTTTTGATTTTCCTCAGGATTTCACCTGCAATATCAGTTATGTTATACTCACAAACAATATTTTGACAGTTTTGGAAACTTTATAGAGTTTTCTATCCTAATCTGTCAATTATATGCATATTTTAGCATCTGGTCCTGAGAAATATGCTGTTTACTTTGGGAACGTTATTTTTCCAAAAATAAAAATAGTGCCACCTAGGTTAATGCAACCGCTGTGTCAGATTTCAAAAAAACTTTACGGAAAAAGCAAACCATGCAATAATGCAATAATCTGAGACGGCGCTCAGAACAATCAAGTCAAAATAGCAGCCATGTTGTAGTCAACATAAACCATAAATTACATGCTAAATATTCCCTTACCTTTGATGATCTTCATCAGAATGCACTCCAAGGAATCCCAGGTCCACGATAAATGCTTCGATAATGTCCGTTATTTATGTCCAATTAGCTACTTTTGTTAGCACGTTTGGTATACATATCCAAATACTCGTTCTGTTCAGCGTTATGTCAGACAAAAACTTTAAAAGTTATATTATAGGTCGAAGAAACATTTCAAACTAAGTACAGAATCAATCATTAGGATGTTTTTAACATTAATCTTCAATAAAGTTCCAACCGGAGTATTCCTTTGTGTCTTCAGGAGCCATGGAACGCAGGTGGCTATCATGTGGAATGCGTGTGACCAGAAAATGGCTGACTGCCAGACACCTGATTCATTCTGCTGTCATTCAGTCCCACCACACAGTAGAAGCCTCATTCAAATTTCTGTAGATGGTTGACATCTGGTGGAAGCCCTAGGAAGTGCAACATCATTCATATCTCAAGGGGATTTCAATGGGAACTGTGTTGAGTACATACCAGCCTCAGATTTCTCACTTCCTGTTTTGATTTCAACTCAGGATTTTACCTGCCATATGAGTTCTGTTATACTCACAGACATCATTCAAACATGTTTAGAAACCTCAGGGTGTTTTCTATCCAATACTAGTAATAATATGCATATATTAGCAACTGAGACTGAGGAGCATGCCGTTTACTTTGGGCACCTTATTCATCCAAGCTACTCAAAAGTGCCCCTGCAGCTATAAGAAGTTAATGGGAGTATCATTTGTTTTTCAACAGGACAATGATCCAACACACCTCCAGGCAGTTTAAGGGCTATTTGACCAAGAAGAAGAATGATGAAGTGCTGCATCAGATGACCTGGCCTCCACAATCACCCGACCTCAACCCAATTAGGATGGTGTGTGATGAGTTGGACCGCAGAGTGAAGGAAAAGCAGCCATCAACTGCTCAGCATATTTGGGAACTCATTCAAGACTGTTGGAAAAGCATTCCAGGTGAAGCTGGTTGAGAGAATGCCAAGCTGCCATCATGGCAAAGGGTGGCTACTTTGAAGAATCTAAAATCTACATGATTCCATTCTACAGTGTAGAATATAGTAAAAATAAAGAAAAACCCTTGATTGAGTAGGTGTGTCCAAACTTTTGACCAGTACTGTATGCACAAACTCTCCCAAACTGTTCCGGCTGGGAAGCTTGTGGATGCAATTCGGAGTTTACAGACAGCTCTTGTGCCCTAAACTGTGAATGAACCATTTCCATACTGGATTGCTTTGTTTATGTTATTGCATCTATGAAAGTATGTATGACTAAATGCCCTAGAGTCAAATGGCACCACCCAGATTGCAGTACGGAACAGTTATGTGTCCCAATTATGTTTCCCTAATCATCAAAACATCATCTCCATAACAGCTGGGCTCACTCTTCTGCTGGACACCGCCTGCTTGGTGTGTCGGTCACAGGGGCCCAATGGGAAGCAGAGGAGAGCTTGGCAGATAAGAGAGGAGAGAAGCAGGGAAGTTGATTTTGGCTCCAGCCTGCAAATTGCTGAGGGGAATTGGCCCTTTATGTTTCTTAGCTTCACTTGGCCAGAAAGACCAGAGAGAGACCACAGAAAGACCGGAGAACAGGCCCAGGAAGAAGTGGAGTAAGGTCCAAAACAAACAAATAGGTGCTTGTTGGAGATTTCTGTCCCTTGTCATTGGCCAGACATGAACATTCATTAAGGTGACTCAGTCGCTTGTAAACAGTTATTAAGAGCTTTTCTCAAATTTGCAGAGGCTTACAGAGTTGGAGACTGTACCATCAAGGAGAAGCCGAACAACTTTCCATCTGATATAGCATATCTCTGGCAGCCTGTGACCCAATCCGGCATCATTGTCATTTTTATCAAAAATAACTCAAAATGTAACTCTTATCCACTTGACCTTGACGCTTCATTCCTTAGCCAGCGCTCTATGCTTTTTACCTACACTCAAAATTAGGGGTTCAACAAGGGTTCTTCTAAGATCGTAAAAGTTCTTTGAAGAACCTTTGTGTTCTTGACACTGAAAATGGCCCCTAAAAGGTTATTCCAAGAACCTCATAGCAGGTGGGGCTCATCAAAACCTCCTTAGGTTTCTGCAAGAACCCACACAAACTAACTACCCAAATGAAACATTTGGATTTGAATTTGAAAGGACAGTAGGTTCAGGCACCTAACTGCAAAATGTAAAGATCTCCTCAATTTAAGGTAAGATTTTTTCCCTAGTATGATCTACATTTAAATTATTTTATGACAATACCATCTATCTTTTTTATTGGTTCAGATCTTCTAAAACAGAAAATGGACACAATTCAATGGCTATCAATCAACAAAGAGGTAAGAACATGTCGGCAATAAGAATATGTTGAAGGCTAGCTGTTTTGGGCGCAGATGACTGAACTTCTCAGGTGTTGCAAGTATTGGTATTGGTATGGTACGTTATTCAGATCACATGTACCATCCTCTTCCCTTGCCTCTTCATTGAAAATCCCATAGGCCTCTAATTACGGACAATGTACCCTATGCTCTTTACCTTAACATTTACGACAAACACCAAGGTATGAATGCTGTCGTGTGCATGTTTTGTTAAAAATCTGTATAATTACTATTTTTTGGATTCATAGACTTCACCCTCCCTACACCTCTGATGAATATAACAGGAAATCTGTTTGATCATCATGCACTGCAAAATAATTATGGCTGTTGTTGTGCCTTTACTATGGATTAAATGATATATGACATGGTATTTTATCAAACCAATTCTCTGTAATTAATATTACCCGATTAAACTAATCATGTAAATGTAATTAACCTTGAAACTCCCCATCCCGGATCCGGGTTGGTGACTAAAGCCTCAGGCTCATTAGCATAACGCAACGTTAACGATTTCTGAAAATCGCAAATAAAATGAAAATAATTTGTCTGCTCTCAAGTGTAGCAACAACACTGTCATCTCAGATTTTATGCTTTTGAACCATAGAAATTGACTAATTTGTGTAAGAGTATGCAAAGCTAGCTGCATAATTTAGCACGCATTTTCACAAAAACCAGACAACCAAATAAATAAAATCATTTACCTTTGAAGAGCTTCTGATGTTTTCAATGAGGAGACTCTCAGTTACATACCAAATGCGCAGTTTTTCCTGAAAGCGTCTGTGTGTAGGAGAAATCGTTCCGTTTTCTATTGCGTCTGGCTACCAAACGAACCGAAAATTCAGTCACCTACAACGTAAAACTATTAACTACATAATATCGAAATCAAGGTGTTTTTTCACATATCTCTTCATTGATATGCAGTTCGTGGAAGCTTGCTTTCCTCTCTGTATCGCATGGAAAAATACTGGCATGACTTTTGCTTTCGTGGTAAATGTTCTCTTATGTTCAATCTTCCAATGATATGCCTTACGTCACAATAGACACCTTGGGGAAACGACAGAAAGGGCAGGCTCATTCCTCTCGCAAAGCCATATAAGATGGAAAACAGAACCTCAAAAATGTCATTTCCTGGATGCCATCTCATCTTGGTTTTGCCTCAAGGGCACGCACAGAGAATATCTTGGTATTTCTGTCAGAGTGTTTTCTTTCGTTATCAA